>NC_080171.1:80556034-80856034 GCF_950295315.1 Erinaceus europaeus | reverse complement strand
TGTCACTAAAAAAAAAGAAGTATGTTTTTAAAAATACTTAAAGCGGTATTTTGTATTTTATAGCAAACCATCCCATTTAATGGCTAATGAGTCAACTAAGCATAGAGTTTGGGTAACTATGAAAGAGAGTAATTTTATTAGAGGATTTTGCAAGGCTCTAAAAATGAGAAGAAATTTTTATTAACTTTGATATATTTTTGAGAGCAGGAACTTGCATACATCTTTGTACCCCTCCCAGTTACTAGACATGAGGTATTTTACTTGTTGATATGAGCATAAATTCTCACTTTAGTAAAGTCACCTAATTTCAGGGTATTAGTAGTATGAAGAGTTCTTAAACAAATGAAATTAAAAGTACTTTATGAGTTAGCAATACCACTTCTAAATATATATTCAAAGTACATGATAACACAATCTAAAGAATATATGGTTTCATAGCATTGGGAAGTTAAGTCATATGACTTATACAAGTTATAATGTGATGCAGGTTTCTGCTAATAATGATCTAGTTGAATACGCAAAGACACCTAGTCTAACACAGAAATATTTCCTTTGTAGACAAAAAAATGATAAGGAAATGGGGGTCAGGCGGTGGCGCAGTGGGTTAAGCGCATGTGGCGCAATGCGCAGGGACCGGCGTTAGGATCCCGGTTCGAGCCCCCGGCTCCCCACCTGCAGGGGAGTCGCTTCACAGGCGGTGAAGCAGGTATGCAGGTGTCTATCTTTCTCTCCCCCTCTCTCTCTGTCTTCCCCTCCTCTCTCCATTTCTCTCTGTCCTATCCAACAACGAATTGCGTCAACAAGGGCAATAATAATAACCACAACGAAGCTACAACAAGGGCAACAAAAGGGGGGAAAAAAATGGCCTCCAGGAGCGGTGGATTCCTGGTGCAGGCACCGAGCCCAGCAATAACCCTGGAGGAAGAAAAAAAAAAATGATAAGGAAAAATAAATTAATATAGGGAAAACAGCTATAATGAATCCTATTTTGACCTCTACTAGCCATACACATACACATGGGATCTTATTAAGCTCAGTTGGATAAACATCCCAAATATCTCTTAACTATTAACAAGTATTATTATAGTTTTAAAAAATTACAGCCATCTGTGGTTTTCAATAGCCATTCACATGAATATAGAAGATGGAATTATACAGCTATGTCATCCAAATGACAGAAGTGGTTGGTGTTCTTGTTATAAATAATAAAAAACTTCCAGAGGTGTGCGAAGAACAGTGGGAATTTTTTTACATGATGTCACACTGATCTAAAAGTATAAACTTTGCAAATAAGGGTCCATTGTTTTTGTGTTAATTATGGGATGTTGTAGAAGGGTAATACATTCAGTTGTAGCAGATATAAGCGAGACTGTAAATTTTTGCCTAAAGCATACATGATTTTGGCATTGACCACCACCACAGTAAGCACATGACTGGAGAATAAAAAATAAAAATGGCACCTAGCAGTAACATGCCTTTACTGTTTACACAAGGTCCACAAAATTTAGAGGTAGTTGCAGATAATGTCCCACAACCAATTAGCTCAACTGTAATCTGGCTACCCTCCTACCAATCCATTCCCCAGAGAAATTTTCTAAAACTACATACCATATGTTTCTATATGATTTGAGCTATATAAATGAATAGTTTACATCCTTAATTATGTTATTTTAAAGGAAAATGCAATAGGATTAAAAAGAAAAGAGACTCTTCATTTTGGTTCTATAATAAAGACAAACAGAATTCTGAAAATTTCTTGTTTTCCTTTCTAAGTGATAATGACTGCACTTCTTAGTAAGAATTTTGTTTTACTGTTAAAAACATAATCAAGAATTTAAAAAATATATGTAAAAGAAAAAATAAAATGTATATCATTAAGTATTTTACAAAATTATTTTCTTTAAATGAGGGGTAACCCATGTACAAATAATCTTTTTTTTAAAAAAACAGTTAAGTTGTTCTGTGTACATTAAAAAGTAGTAACAGAATAAGGAGAACAAGAAAGCCTTGTAAAAAAAAAAACTGGGAGAAAAAGATGCTGTGGTTTAAAATGAATGGAAGGAGGAGAAATATGGGACACTGTGCCATCATGACAGCTCATTCAGTATTCCTTTTAATTGGCAGTCTTGAGAGATAGGCTACTGTCTCTTCACATCTGGCTTAAACCACAGGAAACAAGTTACAAGCTGGAACCAAGGAGGGCAAATAGAAAAACCTGGAGTCAGGTGACAGTACCATTTCCTTACCTATAATCTAACTGACTTGGCTTGATCTTAACGCAAAGTTGAAATAATTTACCTTCCTTTCAAAGCTGCTAAAAATAATGTATGTAGAAATAAACAGGGAACCAGGCAGTAGTGCAGCAGGTTAAGCACACATGGCACAAAGAGCAGGGGCCAGCTTAAGGGTCCCAGTTCGAGTCCCTGGCTCCCCACCTGCAAGGGGGCCGCTTCACAAGCAAGTCCACAGGTATCTATCTTTCTATCTCCTTCTCTGTCTTCCCTTCCTCTCTCAATTTCTCTCTGTCCTATCCAACAATAACAACAGCAATAACAATAATAACAGTAACAACAACAAGGACAACAAAAATAGGAAAAATGGCCTCTAGGAGCAGTGAATTCGTAGTGCAGGCACCGAGCCCCAGCGATAACCCTGGAGGCAAAAATAAATAAATAAATAATAATAAATATTGAAGAGATATTTTCCAGTATGTTAAGAGTGGTTATTTTTGACCAGCAGATTAATGTTTTCTTTATGCTTATCTGTATTTTCTAACTTTCATACAATGAGTAAATATCATGTACATAAGTGATGCAAGCTAGTCACTTTATACAGTGTTGGCATGCATAATGGCTCAAAAGTGGTGGCTATCATTAGATTAAAAAAAAAAAAGTAAGGTATCTTCCACCCTTCCTACTTGCTTCTGCCTCTCAATGGAGGAAGTCATGAAACAAAATTAATTCCATCACACAAAACTCATAATGAGTTACCACTCAATAGTTAAAGAAAAGGTCACTGTTCAGTGGAATGAGTTTTTATGCATTTATGTTGGAAAGAGTAGTCAAGCCACAGGCAAGCACAACTAATATGATGAGTTTAAGTTAAATGACATAAATTAAAATGAAATTTGTCCTGGTCACACATTATATGAGTACATCAAGTATCTTCTACCTTCCTAATGTGAATTATAAGCCTTTCTTTAAGAACAAACACTTCCCAGTAGAAAAACCCACATCCAGGGCTGGGGAGATAGCATGTTTTTTTATGCAAAAAGATTTTCATGCCTGAGGTCTCAGGTTCAATTTCCAGCACTACCACGAGGCAGAGCTGAGCAATGCTCTGATAGGTGCCCCACTCTCCCCCCATATCTCTCTCATTAAAATAAAGAAATAAAAATTAAAAAGAACATCCAGATATAACAAAGCAATATCCAATTTTAATATGTTAATAATTAAAAGGATAGAAATACAGCTTAGCTTTAACGTGATCCTAATATATAATTTCTTTCATTTTTGAAGTATCTTAACTAATAATTCACCACAGGCATCAAGACTGGAAAATAGAGACCTTGGAAAAACCACCACAAAGAGCTGTTTAACTAAAATTATTATAATTGCAGGATATAGTAGATAAGTACAATTATATTTACTGTAGAAGAAACTCTGAACATTTTCAAGAATGCTTTGAATTAATCTAAATCTGGTAATAAAAGACTGTTACCTAAAACGAGTGTCAATATTCTTTTGATATGAAGTATAGGGTCAAGCAATCCCCTATGGAAAAGAGACTGAGATTGATCAATTCAGGGGATCTGAGCTTTGAAGAGGATGAGTTTTTTGTTGTCTTGACTAGTACTTTTAGATCTTAAGTTAAAAAGTTATTTATTCTCTCTACCCTCTTCTGTCTCATATATAATCTAATGCTTGGGAACACTGTCAAAAATTCCTAGTTTTAAATTTTTTGCAAATCTATCACTTAGCTTCATTTACACTGTCATCTCAAAAAGAGTTCTATTCAGACTCAAGCACAAAAGCAAAAATGGGCTGTAGAACACTCTTCCCTCCCTATCTCACAGTACTTATATTTGCATGTTATTATAAAATCATGTACCATCCAAAAATGATACCTTAATTTCTTCCTTTTCTTCCCCTAAAGATGGCACCTTTATTTCTTCCTCTCTTTCATCCCTCCACAAAAATGATAGCTAAATTTCTAGATTTTCATACATTCCAACAGATGAGGCATAGTATTCAAAATCAGAATTAAGCTTTAAAAAAGTGTATGCAAATAATTTGATGTCAAGCTTATATTAAGACTTTAATATTCTGGGTCTGACTGTACACAATTTTGTGTAAGCAGTGAAGTAAGTGCTGTCTCCCTCAAATTAATATAAAATTTAAAAATATAAATAAGTCTTAGTCACTAAAAGACTAAGAATGAGAGGTGAGGTGGGAAGGAAAAGCAGTATCTTAAATTTCCTGTCTCTGTTTCCTTTTATACAGTTTTTTTTTAATAGAAATGGAATTTATCTATTTTGTGTTGCCTGAGAATGACTATGTTTTTGTAAAGTTTTTAACAGTAATTACATTTGATCATCCACAAGCACATTTGATTTAAGCCTATAAATACTAAGTTAGTAATACTAAACTATTTTAACTGGCTTATTTGTATAAAGAAAAATAGATTATATGTTTATTTTTTTATAAAGTTAACACTGAGGGCAGAGGGAAGGGTATGAGAAACTGAGCAATCACAGTTTCTCTGGACATAATAAGCAAACGGGGTTTTGCTCAATCCACCTGGTCAAGCAGTATCTGAAGAAGAGTCATAGGAAGCCGAGACAATGAAATTGCTGCTGTTGGAGTGCCCAGCTACTGACTGGGCAGCCTGCTGGCTCAAATTGTTACAGATAAGCACCAGTTGGTTGCTCTGGGCCTCAGACAAGGTGCTGCAGCTCTGATATACACTGAAGTTGGTTTTCCTGCCAGGGATGTTGCCCTTCTCACACATGGTCTTCACCATCTTGGCCAGTTTATTCTTGCCGAGGGCTTGGCAATTATACCAATGCAGAGCTGCTAAGTTCACCACAGGCTTGATGGATAAGTAGAAGGGGGCATCCTCATAGCGCATGGCAGGAGGTCGCCGCTGGGCATATTCCTTATAGTCTTGTACAGGGCAGGTCTGTGGGGCATGTTGGGTGGCATACACACGGGAGTCTGTCCCTCCTCTCTTGGTTTTTGCATTCAGGT
The DNA here is from genome assembly GCF_950295315.1 of Erinaceus europaeus. Taxonomy (NCBI): domain Eukaryota; kingdom Metazoa; phylum Chordata; class Mammalia; order Eulipotyphla; family Erinaceidae; genus Erinaceus; species Erinaceus europaeus. Next base: position 80,850,785 of record NC_080171.1, on the reverse strand, counting down.
CTCCAGTGTCTTGACCCATCCACTCCAAGTATTCCAGACCCGTTTCTGTTACCCGAAGGCGGATATCACCCCACTTCAAAGTAGATCCATGAAAGCCTGTACAGTGTCCAAAAGCTTTTGTGTTGTTGAGCCAGACAAGGTTGAGCAGACCCTCAGGGTTATAGCGGCTTAGTAGGCCCCTCTTCCGCAGAATGAGTTCATCAGCAAAGGTGAGCTTCATGGACTTGTGTGGCTTATTTCCTTTTCCTTTGCAACGAAGTTCAATTTGCTTCTGTTTCAAGGCCTCCTGGGAACGCTTGAATTCCTTATCCCTGGTGATACTATAGCCATACCTGTGTTCTTTGAGGTACCGTTCAAGCCCACATTGGTAATTGGCCAGGCTGTTGGGTTCATATTCAGACCCATCCTTTTGCCTGGCATCCACAAAGAAAGAGGCAAGGTAAGCATCCAATTCTTTGCAAGGGATGACATAAATCTCTCTTGTTTCAGAAGGATACTTGGAGATGAGGAATTCACGGAAATTACGGAGCGCAGTCTGAGTGCTCCGGATGGTTTTTTCATTCTGCTCCCTGCTGAGCTCAGCTGCTCTTTCATCCTGGTCTGCAACAAATTGGGGAGGGGAGGGATAGAAAGGGTGTTGATGAGTTCAGACAGTGCACTTTCTACTCTGAAACAAAGTTTATTTCATAATGAAAAGGAAAAGAGGAATCAATTTTACAGAGATCACTAATAAATGTTTTGTACATACCTGTTGCATTATAATAGCCAATTTCAGTTTCACATATGATGTACTAGAAAAAAATATGGCCTTTTAAAGTAAAAATGTACTTCTGATGTCATTGTCATAGTTTAGTGTATGGAGTTTTGTGAAGCATGAGGTTAGAGGCAGCCCTCCTCTTAGAAAAAAAATGTGATGTGTGACAGAAACATGCTAAATATTTATCCTATTATTGTATGTAGGGGTCCCACTAGAGCTGACACACTAGGTTTGAATAATTTTTTGTGAAACTAGAGGTTGTACTACTTCCATCTTACTGAATTAAACTAAAATATTCAGGGGGTAGGAGATAGTTCATACAGAAGAGGCCCTGATCACCATGTGGGAGTACCAGGCAAAGGAGAAGCTTCACAAGTGCTGTGGTGTCTTCTGTCTCTCAAATAAAAAAAAAAAAATGTCTTCAGGGGTAGAGAGAGAGAGAGAGAGAGAGAGAAAGAGAGAGAGAGAAAGGGAGAGAGAGAAGGGGAAATACCAAGAAATAACTAACTTGGATAGAATGCTGCTTTGGCAGTTATGAGGGCCAGATTTAAGCCAGGCCTCCACAACATGAAAGGAAACTTCATTGTTATGGTGTTTCTCACTAACTTTCTCAGTCTCTATGTAAAAACAAATGAACAAAAACCCTACGATGTGGGAGTAGGGCGGTAGTGCAGCAGGTTAAGCGCAGGTGGCACAAAGCGCAAGGACCGGCTAAGGATCCCGGTTCAAGCCCCAGCTTGAAGCAGTGACGCAAGTCTGCAGGTGTCTATCTTTCTCTCCCCCTCTCTGTCTTCCCCTTCTCTCTCCATTTCTCTCTGTCCTATCCAACAATGACGACATCAAGAACAATAACAATAACTACAATGGCAACAAAAGAGAATAATAATTATTTAGCACCTCAATAGAGCTACATAGTCAAAATCTTCTAGACACATTATGTACAACATTTAGTTCACTACTCTACAGCAATTCCGGTAAACCCAGTTTATAAATACTATGTATGCAACTGAAGGCAGCTTGTAATAAAAAATAATCACTATTTTGGAAAGTAATGAGGATAAAACTTCATAGCAATAAAGACAGGACGATGACTTTTTAAATAGATTATTAGAATCAAAATGTAAGAAAGGGGATATGTTACCTGGCTAAATTGTTCTATTTTATTAGTATATTATTTATACCTTGCCACCAAGAGACAAGACGTCTCTTTCCACTATCAATCATCCACGATTAAATAACATTGCTCTAGAGTAGCAGTTCTCTAGTTCCTTCAGAATCAGTCAGGATGTGGGTGGCATCAGAATCAGATTTCTATATGGCAGGCCAAGGAATCTGCATTTTAATTAGCACCTGCAAGTTCAGAATGAAGTTCAAAAGAAAACACATTATGAAATAAAGTTCTAGTGCTCATCTTATAATGTATATCCTACTTTGTGACTTCATTTTTGAATGAATGAACTCACAATTAACAACTGAGATGGTTTCCTTTTATAAATACATAATTTATAGGATCTTAACATAAAAATCAGAAACATTTTGGGCAAAATCACCACAGTGCAAGGAGATAACACTTTAATGGTGGTGAGGTTTGGGGAAGATACAACATTGAACCCTTAAGACATCTACCTTGTCAAACAGCATTTTCTAAATAATTTTTTAAAAAACTCATCACTATTATACTAGACATTGTCTGGATGGAATTAGAAAAAGAAAAAGAGATTAGAAAAATAAATTTTAAAAATGGGGTCACACTTCTAGGCTATACTGTTGATTGGCAAGATGCAAACACTGCAACTAATTTAAGACAACATTAGAATTTAATTTCTGGGGGGGTCGGGCGGTGGCGCAGTGGGTTAAGCGCATGCGGCGCAAAGCGCAGGGACCGGCGTAAGGATCCCGGTTCGAGCCCCCGGCTCCCCACCTGCAGGGGAGTCGCTTCACAGGCGGTGAAGCAGGTCTGCAGGTGTCTGTCTTTCTCTCCCCTTCTCTGTCTTCCCCTCCTCTCTCCATTTCTCTCTGTCCTATCCAACAACGAATTACGTCAACAAGGGCAATAATAATAACCACAACGAAGCTACAACAAGGGCAACAAAAGGGGGGGAAAAAAAGGCCTCCAGGAGCGGTGGATTCATGGTGCAGGCACCGAGCCCAGCAATAACCCTGGAGGAGGAAAAGAAGAAAAAAAAATAATAATAATAATAAAAAAAAGAATTTAATTTCTGATTCTAAAGTTATAATGTTTATCCTAATTACTTAGGATAATTTTAGCCAGATTTGTATGGTTTGCTCAGTGGAAGTCTATGTAATAAACACATACAATAATAAAAATAAAATTTCTAATAAACAGAATTTTATTTGAAAAACATATATTTGTATTAAAATACATACATATAAATGACCAGGTTAGTTAAAAATCACAGTTCTAAGTTATAATTTCCAAAAGCTTCATAAGTCCATAAAATGAAATAAAATTGACTAAGTTGCTAATTAGTCTTCACAGGTACATTCTGAGAGAGATACAAATTATATTTCATGCTTCACTAGGTTTAATGTCCAGCTATGAAAGTTTTTTCTTTGGTTTAAATAATTTATATGCCAATACTAATGATATATATCTTTACATCACAAGGATGGAAGACATAGGTTGTGCTAACTTTTTGTATTGTTGGTTCCTTAACTGTTCACACATAAAAAATAAAGAAGTCAATACATCTGCTTATTTTGGCTATTTATACACAGTGGTTTCCAACATCAAGCAATAAATAAATAAATAAATAAAGACTTACCAATAAATAAATAAATATAGACTTTAGGGGAAAAATATTCACTTCTTTAACTTTCACATAGAAATTTTCCAAAACATATTTGTCTGAGATGAGTTCACATGCTGCCCTCTTAGGTATAAGAAACTTGAGCCAAAGAAAATTTGTAAATTGATGAACAAATTCATAGAGTTTCTTGTCCTGTGTTTGATAACATTCTGATACAGGTGAAATATTCAATTAAAAACACAGTGTACTGGGTCCAAATTGGGATGTTCTGAACTTCAGAATTCTGAAGGGGTTAGTCATTTGAATCATTTTTCTCTAGTTTTAGAAAAAATGTTTGGTCCACTTCCTTTTATAAATATTTCAATAGTTATAATGTAGTAGACTATCATTAAGTAAAGGGGATAAATTTTTCATGTAACTGAACAGATCAAGAAAATAAAACATCTCTAGCACTTGATACCTTTCTCATGTCCTCTTACCTCAATCATTGCAGTCCACCAAGAATAACAGCTATCCTGACTTAAAACGGCATAGATTTATTTAGCATGCTGTTAGAACTTATTAGTATGTACATAACTGTGTTGTTCCTGATAGAGATGACCAGTAACAATGGAGAGAGGGATCTATTTGAGATCTAGGCCCGTCATGTCTGTTTTGGAATCTCAGGACTCCCCAGCTGATGGGGTGGCCTGATAGTGACTAAAGAGTCACGTTTAAGTATGCCAGTCTTTTGCCCTTACTCAACTTTTGTGGTCCTTACTTTGATAAGGTTAGCTTTGGAATTACTGAGGGAAGTATAATAAGAGGTAGGTGAGAGTGTATCTAAGTCTAAGCAGACACTATTTCATTAGGAACTTTATGGTGTCTTTTTAGGTCTTTCTACTTGCTTGCTGCATATACTGACTCACTGCAGACTATTGTGCATTTTTGCGTTCAGGTATATATTTTGCCCTAATTTATGGATACATGTGAACATATGCCCTATACCATGGGACCTGGTCTATATCTAGGTTTTTTTGGGACATTATTAGGAAGTGAACCACCTGAAATGGAATTAGAGAATCCTATCAAAGGAAAGGTCTCACCCAGGTAATGAGGCTGAAGGGTTGACACTTCACGCCTGACATCTGTGGACACAGTCTGAAGTGAAGCATGCTAAGGTCCCTTTGTGGGCCACCCTCAACGTGGATCAACAACAGCAGAGAATGTTCCATACTCTGAAGGGAGGCTGGACAACATACTCTATGTCCCACCGGAGGAAGATGGGTCCTGAAATTGGGGCAGCTTAGAATGTTCCTACTCTTACTCGGGTGAGACCTTTCCTTTCATAGTATTCTCTAATTCCATCCCAGGTGGATGGATCACTTTCTAACAAAGTCCCAAAACCTAGATATAGATGAGGTTCTGTGAGAGAGAGCATATGCTCACACATATCCATAAACTAGTGCAAAATATATACCTGAAAGCAGAAGTACACTAGAGTTTGCAGTGAGTTACCCCCCCCCCAACACTTTCTCTCCACTATTCTAACCTTTGGGTCCATGATTGCTCAACAATTTGTTTGGCTTTGTATGTTAACTCTCTTTTCAGCCACCAGGTTCCAGATGCCATCAGGATGCTGGCCAGCCTTCCCTGGACTGAAGACCCCACCAATGTGTCCTGGAGCTCAGCTTCCCCAGAGACCCAGCCTACTAGGGAAAGAGAGAGGCAGACTGGGAGTATGGACTGACCAGTCAACGCCCATGTTCAGCGGGGAAGCAATTACAGAAGCCAGACCTTCCACCTTCTGCAACCCACAACGACCCTGGGTCCATGCTCCCAGAGGGATAGAGAGTGGGAAAGCTATCAGGGGAGGGGATGGGATATGGAGATATGGTGGTGGGAATTGTGTGGAGTTGTACCCCTCCTACCCTATGGTTTTTTAATTTATCCTTTCCTAAATAAAAAATAAATTACAAACAAAACAAACACAAACAACAAAAAAAGAATGTTCCTACTCATGACCACAGAATGTGAGCTCAGATCTATAGGGAGGCAGAGGTCACATAGGCTCATAAGCTGAATATGGGCTCCAGATCACATCAAATCAATGGGGTTTACAGATAACAATATTTATATACCTTTCCCATATTTGGGAGCTACTCTCTTTTGGTAGCTTCTAGCTTTCTGGTCCTTTTTCCAGCCATGACATCATCTCCCCAGACAATAAGTTAGATCCACCTGCATATCGGATGTCAGGCTCAGGAAAAAAAACCAAAAAAACCCAAAAACTAGTATAGTCATGGGCTCTTTGGAATATAACTAAAATAGGACTACTACCTATCTACAAAACGGAGACCCCCTAACTCTTCATATGAACTTTTCCAGCCTTTAGGTTCATGATCAGTCAACAATTTTTTTTTGCTCTCTATGTTAACATTTTTTTTAAGCCACCAGGTTCCAGATGCTAACATAATGCCAACCGGACTTCCTTGAGCGGACTACCTCACCAGTGTGTCCTGGAGTCCCACTTCCCCAGAGCCCTGCCCCATTAGGGAAAGAGAGAGACAGGCTGGGAGTATGGATCCACCTCTTAATGCCCATGTTCAGCGGGGAAGCACTACAGAAGCCAGACTTTCCACCTTCTACACTCCATAATGATCCTACTCCCAGAGGGATAAAGAATAGAAAATCTATCAGGGGAGGAGATAGGATATGGAGTTCTGGTGGTGTGTGGAGTTGTACCCCTCTTATCCAATGGTTTTTGAAAGTGTTTCCTTTCTATAAATAAAAATGAAAAAAAAAACTTTTAGAATGGATCTTAGAGGACAAACAAGATCTCTTCTCACTTCTTTTGCTCAGTATTATACTTGTAAGTTTCATTCATACTGCTTTAGAGTTGTGGGTTATTTATCCACATTGCTGTGGAACATTCCACAGTAGAACAGACTGCTATTTATTTTTCCATGCTATTAGTTATTTGAGGAGTCTTCAGTTTTGATTTATTTCCAATCAAAATTGCTATAAATTTTCTGCTATGTATGTTTCAGGGGTTATGGGTATGAATTTCTGTCGGGCATGAATTTCTGTTTGGTATTCATTTAGAAATGGGGTTTCTGAGTTGTAGGAAACCATATGTCAGTTTTTTTAAAAAATATTTATTTATTTATTTTTAATTATTTTTTGTTTAAGAAAGGATAAATTAACAAAACCATAGGGTAGGAGGGGTACAACTCCACACAATTCCCACCACCATATCTCCATATCCCATCCCCTCCCCTGATAGCTTTCCCACTCTCTATCCCTCTGGGAGCATGGACCCAGGGTCGTTGTGGGTTGCAGAAGGTGGAAGGTCTGGCTTCTGTAATTGCTTCCCCGCTGAACACGGGCGTTGACTGGTCAGTCCATACTCCCAGTCTGCCTCTCTCTTTCCCTAGTAGGCTGGGTCTCTGGGGAAGCTGAGCTCCAGGACACATTGGTGGGGTCTTCAGTCCAGGGAAGGCTGGCCAGCATCCTGATGGCATCTGGAACCTGGTGGCTGAAAAGAGAGTTAACATACAAAGCCAAACAAATTGTTGAGCAATCATGGACCCAAAGGTTAGAATAGTGGAGAGAAAGTGTTGGGGGGGGTACTCACTGCAAACTCTAGTGTACTTCTGCTTTCAGGTATATATTTTGCACTAATTTATGGATACGTGTGAACATATGCTCTCTCTCATAGAACCTGGTCTATATCTAGGTTTTGGGACTTTGTTAGAAAGTGATCCACCTGGGATGGAATTAGAGAACACTATGAAAGGAAAGGTCTCACCTGAGTAATGAAACTGAAGGGTTGTCATTCCACACCTGAAGTCTCTGGACATAGTCTGAGGCTGAAGCATGTTGAGGTGGCAATCGTTGCGTTGATTAGGTTGCGATCGGCTGATGCAATATTATTTGATATGGATTGGGAGAGGCATGCGGGAAAGTGGGCCCCATCCTAAGGTTCCAGGACTGGGGGAAATATAGGTTCTATAGTGGAGATGTGAGGTTCCTGCTGTCTTAGGATTTATTTATTTTTTAAAGTATTTTATTTGTTTTTTATTTTACTTTTGAGAGAGATTCAGAGAGAGAAAGACACAGAGAGAAATACCAGAGCACTGCACAGCTCTGGCTTTTGGTGGTGTGGGGATTGAACCCAGGACTTCAGAGCCTCAGGCATGAGAGTATCTTTGCATAACCATTATGCTATCTACCCCTGTCTCATATGTCAACTTTAACAGACTGCAACCAATTCTCTAAAACTGTTGTACCAATTTATCTTAACAAACACAAAGGTATGAGAGTACAGGCTGTTTCATATCTTTGGTGATACTTAAAAATAATAAATTTTTTTTAGTCATTCTAGTAGTAATACTGCATTTTAGTTTTAATTTAAATTTTCATGATGACTAAAGAATGAGTTAAGCACCTCCTCATAAAATCATTCACCATTTGGATATTTCCTTGTGTGACTATTCTTTTTAAGTATATTCTTTACCTACTGTTTATAGGAAATATTGATGTGCTCTGTATATGAGTCTTTGACAGGTATATGTATTGCAAATATCTTCTCATTTTCTTAGTGATGTCTGTTAATGAATTCTTTTTTTTTAATTTTTAAAAATATTTATTTATTTCCTTTTGTTGCCCTTGTTATTTTATTGTTGTAGTGATTGTTGTTTTTGTTATTGATGTTGTCATTGTTGGATAGGACAGACAGAAATGGAGAGAGGAGGGGAAGACAGAGAGTGGGAGAAAGATAGACACCTGCAGACCTGCTTTACCACTTGTGAAGTGGACCCCCCACATTAAAGAAGTTTGGGGGGGCCGGGTGGTGGTGCACTTGCTTGAGAACACGTCACAATGTGCAAGGACCTGAATTCAAGCCTCTGGTCCTCACCTGTAGGGGGAAAGCTCTGCAAGTGATGAAGCAGTGTTGCAGGTCTCTCTCCCTCTCTACTATCCCCTTCCCTCTCGATTTCTGGCTGTCTCTATGCAATAAATAAGTAACGATAATAAAAAATTTAAAAAAGAAGCTTTGGTGCTTTATTGTCTTTCCCCTTCTATGTGGTACAGTCAGCTTTAAGCAGTGAAAGTGCAGTGATAACCAAAAAAAAAAAAAAGAAGTAAAAGAAAAAGAAAATAAGGAAGGAGGGAGGGAAGGAAGGAAGGAAAGGAGGGAGGGAGGAAGGGAGGGAGGGAGGAAGGAAGGAAGGAAGGAAGGAAGTAAGGAAGGAAGGAAGGCAGGCAGGGAGGAAAAGTATTGGCCTAGCACAACTAGCAGTGCACAGGACTTGCATATGAGAGGTTCTGGGTTTCATCAACCACACCAACAATCAATTCTTGTCATACCAGCCCCCTACCATAGGGGCAAGCTGACATTCAAGAAACCTGTAATTTCTGACATATTTGAAGAATGTTCATTGTTTAAATCTCTATATAAACCCAAGCCCACCCCCAAATAAATTAAGAGTGTTCAATCAGAATCTTCCCTGAGTCTCTTTCTTTATCACGTAGTCTCTTGAGCAAGTGATGGAGTCTCGGTAAGCTTACCTTCATGACTGAGAGTCACCCCACGTGAGCCCCAGCACTGATAGATTGTCATTCAGACTAGATGGAGGCATCAAAACCTTCTCAGACAAGCAACAGTTGAAGGAATCAACTATCTCCAAGCCTGCCCTTAAGAAGCTCTGAAAGGGGAGTCGGGTGGTAGCGCAGCAGGTTAGGCGCATGTGGCACAAAGTGCAAGGACCAACATAAGGATCTCGGTTCAAGCCCCTGGCTCCCCACCTGCAGGGAAGTCGTTTCACAGGTGGTGAAGCACGTCTGCAGGTGTCTATCTTTCTCTCCCCCTCTCTGTCTTCCCCTCCTCTCTCCATTTCTCTCTGTCCTGTCTAACAATGATAACATCAATAACAACAACAATAATAACTACAACAACAATAAAATAACAAGGGAAACAAAAGGGAAAATAAATAAATATAAAAAAATTTTTAAAAAGAAGCTCTGAAAGGTCTCTTATAAACAATCACATAATCAAAAACATGCCATATATCAGAACACTCTAAACTTTTTTGAATAATGGCATTAAAAGATTTTCTTTTTCTTTTTCTTAAATTTTTTTAATTTATAAAAAGGAAACATTGACAAAACCATAGGATAAGAGGGGTACAACTTCACACAATTCCCACCACCAGAATTCTGTATCCCATCACCTCCCCTGATAGCTTTCCTATTCTTTAACCCTCTGGGAGTATGGACCCAAGGTCATTGTGGGATGCACAATTAATTATTATTGAAGGCTTCTGTAATTGCTTCCCCATTGAACATGGCATTGATAAGTCAATCCATACTCCCAGCCTAAAATATTATCATACTATAATGTCAATAAATGTCAATGGCCTGAATTCACCTATTAAAAGGCACAGAGTAGGAAGATGGATCAGAAAACATAACCCAACAATATGCTATCTGCAGGAAACCCACCTAACTCACCAAGCAAACACAGACTCAAAGTGAAAAGATGGAAACTACCATACAAGCCAATGTCCCACCAAAAAAGGGCAGGAACAACTATTCTCATATCTGAATGGTAGACATTAAAATAAATAAAATAAAAAAATAGGGATGGACGTTACTTAGTGCTCAGACAATCAGTTAATCAAGAGGACCTAACAATTATTAATATCTATGCACCCAATGAAAGGCCATCTAAATACATCAAACATCTACTGAAAGAGCTATGCAATACATTAACAGCAACATAGTAATAGTAGGGAATTTCAACAATCCACATTGTCAGCATGGCAGATCATCTAGGCAGAGAATCAACTAAGAAATAAGAGAATTAAATGAAAAGATAGATAAACTAGAACTATTGGACATTCTCAGGTCATTCACCCCAAGAAACTGGAATACACATTCTATTCCATTCCACATAAGTCATTCTCAAGGATAGACCATATATTAGGCCACAAAGACAGTGTCAACAAATTCAAGAATATTGAAATCATCCCAAGCATCTACTCAGACCACAGTGGAATTACATTAACACTTTATAACAAACAAAAAATTAGAAAAAGTCCCCAAATATGGAACCTCAACAGTGCAATACTTAACAACTACTGGGTCAAAGAGGAAATAAAGGAAGAAATCAAAACATTTCAAGAATTCAAACAAAATGAAGATATGAAGTAAGAAAATATTTGGGACACAGCTAAGGCAGTACTGAGAGGGAAGTTCATAGCCAGACAAGCACACATTAGGAAACAAGAAAAAGCTCAAGTAAACAACCTGACTGCACACCTTAAATACTTAGAATAAGAGGAACAAAGGAACCCTAAAGTAACCAGAAGGACTGAAATAACTAAAGTTAGGGCAGAAATAAATAACAATGAAAATAATAAAACCAGATAAAAGATCACCAAAGCTGAATGATGGTTCTTTGAAAGAGTAAACAAAATCGACAAACTTTTAGCCAGACTCACAAAAGAAAAAAGGGAGAAGACCCAAATAAAGTAGATTGTAAATTAAAGAGGAGCTATCACAACATACCACAGAAATCCAACATATCATGTGAGGCTTCTATATGCCACCAAGCTAGAGAACCTGGAAGAAATGGACAAGTTCCTAGATACCTACAAACTTCCAAAATTAAACAAAGGGGAACTAGAAAATATGAATAGGCCAATCATAGCCAATGAAATTGAAACCATTATCATATCAAAAACCTTCCCAAGAGTAAAAGTCCTGAACCAGATGTTTTTACAAATGAACTCTGCAAAACTTTCAAGGAAGAGTTAATGCCTTTACTTTTAAAAATCCTCCAAAAGTTTGAAGACACAGGAATATTACCTTCCAGCTTCTATGAAGCCAACATCACCCTAATATCAAAAGCAGACAGAGATACAACAAAAAAAAGAAAACTACAGACCAATGATCAACAGAGATGCTAAAATATTCAATAAAATTCTAGCCAACCACATACAGCAGTATATTAAAAGGAGTGTTCACCATGATAAAGTGGAACTTATCCCAGGAATGCAAGGTTGGTTTAATATACCCAAATTAATCAACATGATCCACCACATCAATAAAAGCAAGACAAAAAACTTTATGTTTATAGATGCAGAGAAAGCCTTTGAAAAAATCCAACATCCTTTTATGATCAAAACACTACAAAAAATAGGAACAGATGGAAAATTCCTCAAGATAGTGGAGTCCATATATAGCAAACCTACAGCCACCATCATACTCAATGGTGAAAAACTGGAAGCATTTCCCCTAAGATCAGATACTAGACACAGCTGCTCACTATCACCATCACTATTCAATATAGTGTTGGAAATTCTTGCCATAGCAATCAGGCAGGAGCAAGGAATTAAAGGAATACGGATTAGAAGAGAAGTCAAACTCTTCCTATTTGCAGATGATAAGATAGTATATATAGAAAAATTAAAGAACCCAGCAGGAAGCTTTTGGAAATTATCAGGCAATACAGAAAGGTGTCAGGCTACAAAATTAAACATACAAAAGTCAGTGGCACTCCTCTATGCAAATACTATTAGCAGAAGAACATATCCAGAAATAAATCAATCGCTTTTACTATAGCAACAAAAACAATGAAATGTCTAGGAATAAACCTAATCAAAGAAGTGGAAGACTTGTATACTGAAAATTATGAGTCACTATTCAAGAAAATTGAAAAAGACAAAGAAGTGGAAAGATATTCCATGTTCACAGGCTGGAAGAATTAACATCATTAAAATGAATATACTACCCAGAGCCATGTAAAAATTTAATGCAATCCTCATCAGGATCCCAACCACATTTTTTAGGAGAATAGAACAAATGCTACAAATGTTTATCTGGAACCAGAAAAGACCTAGAATTGCCAAAACAATCTTGAGAAGAAAGAACAGCACTGGAAGCATCACACTTCCAGATCTCCAATTGCATTATAGGGCCACTGTAATCAAAGTGCTTGTACTGAAACATGAATAGACACACTGACCAGTGAAACAGATTGAGAACTGAGAAGTAATCTCCCCCACCTATGGGTATCTAATCTTTGACAAAGGTGCCCAGACTATTAAATGGGGAAAGCAGAGTCTCTTCAACAAATGGTGTTGGAAAAAGTGGATTGAAACGTGTGGAAGAATTAAACTGAACCACTATATTTCACCAAACACAAAAGTAAATTCCAAGTGGATCAAAAACTTGGGTGTTAGACCAGAAACTACCAAATACTCAGACAAAAACATTGGCAAAGTCTTTTCCATCTTTAATGATATTTTATAGGCATCTTCAATGATACAAATCCAATTACAAAGAAGACTAAAAAAAATAAATCAAAGGGACTATACCAAGTTAAAACACTCTGTACAGCAAAAGAAACCACCATCCAAACAGAGACACCTTAAAGAATGGGAGAAGTTCTTTATATGACATACATCAGACAAGAGGCTAATAACCAAAATATATAAAGAGCTCACTAAACTGAGCAACAAGAAAAAAAATGACCTCATCTAAAAATGAAGAGAGGATATGAACAGAATATTCACCACAGAAGAGTTCCAAAAGGCCAATAAACATATGGAAAAAATGTTCCAAGTCCTTGGTTGTCAGACAAATGCAAATAAAGACAACAATGGTGTACCACTTCACTCCTGTGAAAATGTCATACATCAGAAAAGGTAGCTGGAGAGGTTGTGGGAACAAAGGAGCACTCCTGCACTGATGGTTGGAATGTAAATTGGTTCATCCCTATGGAGAACAATCTGGAGAACTCTCAGAAGGCTATAAGTGGACACTTCCTATGATCCTGTAATTCCTCTCCTGGGATATATCCTAAGGAACTCAACACATCCATCCTAAAAGATCTGTGTATATCTATGTTCATAGCAGCACAATTCCTAATAGCCAAAACCTGGAAGCAACCCAGGTGTCCAACAACAGATGAGTAGCTGAGTAAGCTGTGGTATATATATTCACTTATTAAAAATGGTGACTTCAGCTTTTTTTTTTTTTTTTTTTACCCATTTTGAAGGTTAACTGAGATACATCAGAAAGAGAAGGATAAATATAGAGTGATCTCACTCATATACAGAAGTTAAAAAATACTACCACGATGCTGGCCTGCTTTCCCTGGGCAGACAACCTCACCAATGAGTCTTGGAACCCCACCTCCCAAGAGCCCTACCCAAGTAGGGAAAGATAGAGTCAAGCTGGGGGTATGGATTATCCTGTCAATGCCCATGTCCAATGGAAAAGCAAAAGAAGACACATCTGTGACCTTCTGTGCCCCATAGAGATCTTTGGTCCATACTCTCAGAGGGGTAAAGAATAGGGATCTTCCAATGCAGGGGATGGGATATGGCACATTTGTGGTGGGAATTGTATGAACTGTACCCTTCTTATCCCACAACCTTGTCGATTATTATTACATCACCAATAATAAATAAAAAGAAAAAGAAATAAAAAAATAAGAAAGTACAAAAGAGAACTTGGACTGGATTTGGTATATTGCACCAAAGTAAAGGACTCTGGGGTTCAGGGACGGTTCAGATCCTGGAACATGATGTCAGAGGACCTAGACAGGGTTGAATTATGTGGAAAACTGAGAAATATTATACATGTACAAACTAATGTATTTTATTTTTGTTAATGTATTTTATTATTGAATGTAATAATACCACAAATAAAAATAAATAATAAAGAAAAAAGAAAAAACAACCCCATGCATTGAGATGAGCATAATGGTCTCATTAAATAAAGCAACTGATAACAAATCTTCAAAACAAAACATGGGGAAATTCTAAAGGTCTAGATAACTACAGAAGACAAAGTTGCAGGTGAAAAAAAATGTAAGTGCAGGGCTGGGTGGTGGTGCACTCAGTTGAGGGCACACACATATTAAAGAACCCTGGTTTGAGCCAGATTCCCCAACTGCAGAGTGAAAGCTTCATGAGTGTTGAAGCAAGTGCTGCAGGTATCTTTTTCTCTTTCCCTTTATGTCCCCACTCCCATCTCAATTTCTCTCCATCCCTAATAAGAAGAAAGAAAAAAGTAACAAATAAAGAAAAAAAAAAGGCTATTACACGTAATGAACCCATCATGTATCTAACCCCAGTGATAATCCAGGTGGAGAAAAAAATAAGCAAGCAGAAAATATTTTTTCCTAAGCATATTAGGCAGTTAAATATTTGAAGTGATGTTGTATGAGTGAAAAGGCAGGTATCATAATTATGTTTCCTCCCCATACCTATGGACATCTAATCTTTGATAAGGGGGCCCAAAGTATTAAATGGAGGAAGGAAGCTCTCTTCAATAAATGGTGCTGGGAAAACTGGGTTGAAACATGCAGAAGAATGAAACTGAATCACCGTATCTCACCAGAAACAAAAATCAACTCCAAATGGATCAAGGACCTGGATGCTAGACCAGAAACTATCAAATACTTAGAGGAAAACATTGATGGAACACTCTTCCACATAAACCTCAAGGACATCTTTGATGAAACAAACCCAATTGCAAGAAGACTAAACCAGAAACAAACCAATGGGACTACATCAAGTTGAAAACCTTTGCACAGCCAAAGAAACTATCAAACAAAGAGACCCCTCACAGAATGGAGGAAGAGCTTCACATGCCATACATCAGACAAGAGACTAATCACCAAAATATACAAAGAGCTCAGAAAACTTAGTGACAAAAAAGCAAATGATCCCATCCAAAAATGGGCAGAGGATATGAACAGAACATTCACTACAGAAGAGATCCAAAAGGCTAACAAACACATGAAAAACTGTTCCAGGTCACTGATTGTCAGAGAAATGCAAATAAAGACATTGAGATACCACCTCACTCCTGTAAGAATGACATACATCAAAAAGGACTGCAGCAACAAATGCTGGAGAGGCTGTGGGGACAGAGGAACCCTTCTGCAGTGCTGGTGGGAATGTAAATTGGTCCAGCCTCTGTGGAGAGCAGTCTGGAGAACTCTCAGAAGGCTAGACATGGACCTTCCATATGACCCAGTAATTCCACTCCTGGGGATATACCCCAAGGACTCCATAACACCCAACCAAAAAGATATGTGCACACCTATGTTCATAGCAGCACAATTCATAATAGCTAAAACCTGGAAGCAACCCAAGTGCCCAACAACAGATGAGTGGCTGAGAAAGCTGTGGTATATATACACAATGGAATACTATGCAGCTATTAAGAACAATGAACCCACCTTCTCTGACCTATCTTGGATGGAGCTAGAAGGAATTATGTTAAGAAAGCTAAGTCAGAAAGATAAAATGAGTATGGGATGATCCCACTCATAAACAGAAGCTGAGAAAGAAGAATAGAAAGGGAAACTAAAAGCAGGATTTAACTAAATCTGAAGTAGGGTACCAAAGTAAAAACCCTGGGTTGAGAGTGAGGGTGGATATTCTGCTTCCCAGGGCGTCAGGGGTGGGGGTAGGTGTGTGGGATGGGACACAATCTTTTGGTGGTGGGAATGGTATTTATGTACACTCTTATTAATTTGTAGTCATAAATCACTAATTAATATGAGAGGGGAAAAATTGATTGTATGTATCAAACTTTTTAAAGCACAGAGTCTTTTTAATACATATACTTAGTCTTTGATATGTTGACTCTCTTAAAAGCTTAGACCAGGGGTAAGATGGCGGACTGAGAAGCTGCTAACAGCATGTTCTCTGATCACTTCTTCTGGAAACAGTTCCAGATGCCACCAGGATGCTGGCCAGGCTTCCCTGGATTGAAGACCCCACCAATGTGTCCTGGAGCTCAGCTTCCCCAGAGACACACCTTACTAGGGAAAGAGAGAGGCAGACTGGGAGTATGGACTGACCAGTCAACGCCCATGTTCAGCGGGGAAGCAATTACAGAAGCCAGACCTTCTACCTTCTGCAACCCTCAACAACCCTGGGTCCATGCTCCCAGAGGGCTAGAGAATGGGAAAGCTATCATGAGAGGGGGTGGGTTATAGGGATTGGGTGGTGGGAATTGTGTGGAGTTATACCCCTCCTACCTTATGTTTTTGTTCATTAATCCTTTCTTAAATAAAAAATTTAAAAAATAAAAAATTAAAAAAAAAAAAGCTTAGACCAGGGAGAACAGAAGCAACCAGTGGCACAGCTATATACAAATAATGTCAAAGGACATAAATTTAGGTGATGTTGTGCATGATATGGCAAATCCTAACAAAGGGATATTTCAAAGTTAACCCAATTGCCAAATAATGTAATTATAGCAATAACTATCTACTGTCTTCTTAAACCCTAAGATAGCAGGAACCTCCCACTTCCTCTTTAGAGCCTATATTTCCCCCAGTCCTGGAACCTCTAGGGTGGGGCTCACTTTGCTGCATGCTTCTCTCAATTCATAACAAATGATATTGCATCCGCCGATCCCAACCTAATCAATGCAAGGAGTACCACCTTGTTGTTAAAATTCGGAGGCTCTTGGGGCTCTTGTGTGCTGGCGTTGGCCTCTTGCGGGCTGCAGGGCTGAGGGGCGGTGTGCGGGGTTGTCTGGGCGCAGCAGGCTGGCTGGCTGTTTAACCAGGTGGAAACAGCAGCTCCGCGCCTCGCCTCCCGCCCTCTGGCGCCCGCAGCCCCGCAGCCCTGCAGCCCGCAAGAGGCCGACGTCCGAATTTTAACAACAAATTTTTAACAACAAATGGCGCCCACGTGGACCTGACCTGCGCATCTCTCAGATAAGTAAAGACAATTTGGCTACCTATGCACTATGGCCTTCTCTTCTGTTTGTGAAGAGATCTCCAAAGGCCTCTGCTCTTTCTTCACAAGACTGTTTTGCTGTTTCTGGAACATTTATCTCTGGACCACTCTGTGGTTTCCACTCGATCGGGCGAACTCAGAACAGCCAGCGAGAATAGCCAGCAGGCGGGAGGTGTCTATCTTTCTCTCCCCTTCTCTGTCTTCCCCTCCTCTCTCCATTTCTCTGTCCTATCCAACAACGAATTGTGTCAACAAGGGCCATAATAATAACCACAATGAAGCTACAACAAGGGCAACAAAAGGGGGAAAAAATGGCCTCCAGGAGCGGTGGATTCATGGTGCAGGCACCGAGCCCAGCAATAACCCTGGAGGAGGAAAAAAATAAATAAATAAAATAAAAAAATTAAAAATTAAATAAAAAAATAAAGTATAGAGATCAAAATAAAAATTATGTTTCCTAAAGCCTACTCAATAAACTATGGTCAAGCCTGAAATCTGAATACTATCTTTCATTCTTGTCCCTTCGTTCCTTCCTTCTATAGTTATTCCATCTCATACTCTGCTGAGAAACACCATTCATTCACTCAAGTACACTTTGTAAATAAAATATGTTAAGAATTAAGTAGCCAAAGTGTTGCGTGAGTATAGTAGAAACAGTCCTTCCTTTTGTGTAATTTTCCAAAGAGTAAGTGAAAACATCCAGACCACAAATAAGTCTTAGACAAATTGGTACAAGTGTTATGATGAAAACTAAAAGTATCATGAGCAATAGTAAGAGACCTACCTAGGAAAAGCTGTTCCAGGACATACTAACAGTTTTATAGTTGAAACCTAAAACTGAGACGTCATTCATACAAATTTTGGTAGAAGGAATTGTAAAAGGAACGTGAGAAGTTCCTATAATGGAAGCTAAAGTTCTGAGAAACTGAAATACCAAGAATTCCTGGAGGAAGTGACCAACAATGGCACAAGGAGATGTTTGACAGCTTTGGAGTTTGTAGGACTTATCTGATTTTTATACTAAGAAGAACTACTTAGTCAGAAACTACAAGTTAAAATTATCCTGTTCTGGGAGTCCGGCGGTGGCTCAGCGGGTTAAGCCCATGTGGTGCAAAGCACAAGGACCGGCATAAGGATCCCGGTTCGAGCCCCCAGCTCCCCACCTGCAGGGGAGTCACTTCACAGGCGGTGAAGCAGGTCTGCAGGTCTTTCTTTTCGTCTCTGTCTTCCCCTCCTCTCTCCATTTCTCTCTGTCTAGTCCAACAACGACATCAACAATAACAATAATAACTACAAAAACAATGAAAAGCAACAAGGGCAACAAAGGGGAAAATAAATTTTTAAAAAAATTATCCTGTTCTGTTATGATGAAAACTATTTTTTATTAGAGAGATACCTACCACAGTACTGCTCAGCTCTGTCTTATAGTGGTGTAGGGGATTGAACCTGGGACTTCAGAGCCTCAGCCATGAAAGTCCCTTTTTGTTTTGTTTTTAATATTTATTTATTTACTTATTTTCCCTTTTGTTGCCCTTGTTTCTGTTGTTGTTGTTATTGATGTCGTTGTTGGATAGGACAGAGAGAAATGGAGAGAGGAGGGGAAGAAAGAGAGGGGGAGAGAAAGACAGACACCTGCAGACCTGCTTCACTGCTTGTGAAGAGACTCCCCCGCCAAGTAGGGAGCCAGGGCTTGAACCAGGATCCTTACACCAATTCTAGCGCTTTGCGCCACGTGCGCTTAACCTGCGGCACTACCGCCCAACTCCTATGAAAGTTCTTTTGCATAACCATTATGCTGTCTCCTCTGTCCAATCCAGTCCTGTTATGATATAAATTTACCTATCTCCTCAGGTGCTCAGAAAATATTTAAGAAAGTTTGTCTTGTATAAGTAGGATTGAGTTCACATGTAGATAACCTGGTCTAATCCATTCCCACATAATGAAATAATTCATAATCTGAAATACCTAAGAGAAAGCTGAAGGACAAATTCAAAGGCAACACGACACTGTCCAAGTCAACAACCTACTCACTTTCTCACAGCCACTAGGACAAAGGAAAGAAAGAACTTCTGAGTCTAAAAACTGTGGGATAGAGATCTGAACTCATTATAACGTAGAGTTTAAATAGGAGATACCACGCAATAAACAGATTACATATTCACTGCCTTTCCATATGTTTTCATTCCATATAACTCCTCTATTAGTTGTGACCTCCTTGAGAAGGAATGCTTCATGGGTCTTTGCTGCCACTGAAGTATTATTTCTTTTTAAAATAGATTTATTTTCCTTTAAATTTTTTTATTATCTTTATTTACTTATTGAACAGATACAGCCAGAAATTGAGAGGGAAGGTGGTGATAGAGAGGAAGAGAGACAGAGAGAAACTTGCAGCCCTGCTTCACCACTGATGAAAGTTCTCTTCCTGCAGGTGGGGACCAAAAGCTTGAACTTGGGTCCTTGCACACTGTAGTGTGTGGGCTTAACCAAGTGCGCCACTGCCTGACCCCATACAGTATTATTTTTAATTGGGGAGAATGGAAAAGTTCTCTAGGTAAAAGGTACAACATGACCTTGGTTCTTTGAATAAATAGTTATTTTCTGTCTGTACCTTCCATAAGAGTTATAATAGTCAGTTAACCTTAAGAGTCATAATAATCCATAAGACTAATATGGATTATTATGATAAGAGTCATAATAATCAGTTAACCTTACTCTGAGCTTCTCTAAAGGACTTAAACCCTGGTGCTGGGTGACACACAACTAGTTGAGCACACACAGTGCACAAGGACCCAGGTTCAAGCTACCAGTCCCCATCTGCAGAGGGAAGTTTCATGAATGTGAAAACAGAACTGTAGGAGTCTGTCTGTCTGTCTCTCTCTCCCTCACCCATTCCTTCTCAATTTCTCTCTGTATCCATACTAAATAAATAAATAACAAAAAAGTGACCTTCTCAAAGTAGGATAACAAAAGGGGCTTTCAATAAATATAGTAGCAAATGGAAAAGTTTTAGGTTACTGACTTTCAGGAGATCTGTGGCCTAAAGAGAGAGCCAAGGAAGAGCCTCAGCATGGGCTCAGGAACTCTTCCTGATACCCTGAGTAAAGTTTTTATGCAGTTAGTTTTTATGTACTTATTTTATTTACATGGTTTTCATGTTCAATTAATCCAATTATTTCCTCCCTTGTTAGAAAGTGGCATGAAAAAATATATTATTAGTGCAGTATCCTGTGTTCTCATTTAATTTGAGAAGATTTATGTTAACTTTAAACTCAGATCCCCTTGCTTCTATAGCTATAGCATTCAATTTAACCAAAAATAAACTTAGCTATCACATCTCTTTTGTGATTTTATTAAAGCAATAAATTTGAAGCAATAAGAAATATTTCTTGATGTTTAGCTTCTTTATTATTTTCATTTAGGAAGAGTATTGTATGTCTTTACTTGATAGAGGAAATGATATTCAAATTCTCTTTATAAGTCAGAGAATGATAAATTCATGAACTTATTAAATAAGTATTTTAAATCTGAGTACCTTCTGTGCCTCCTAGAACTTTAAGACCAGTGGGATATACAGTCAAAGGCAAAGTCCCTGGTAGTTTATGTAAACTACAACATAGCTAAATTATAACTAATTAAAAAGACCATATGCACTGTGCAATTAGGTACTGAGTTTGTGGCATAGGAATTAAGAAAGAAAAGAGAAGTCAACTAGAGTTTGGGTTATTTTGGAGTTCTATTCTGTGGTTGTGGGGGATATGTTAGTTATTAAAGGATGGGCACTATTTGACTAAGCAGAATCATTTGGTTAAGGAGATAATCCAGGGAGAAATTGCATGAGCAAAGGGAAAGATATGGAAAAGAATCTGGCTTATGTTCACAAGTACTGCATCCTGGATTGAATGTAGAGAAGAGTGGGAAATTAGACTAGACTAGTACAAAGAACCTTCAAAAGTCAAAGTTAAGTTTTTTTGTTTTAAATTAAATCAAAACTCTATTATTCCTTAATAATCTTCATTCCTCTTGTATTCTTTTCTTCCATATACCTGTCACTGGATGATATACTACATATTTACTAGTTTACTTGTTTAGTATCTGCCTCTCTCCACTGGAATCTGAACTCCATAACAGCCAGAGTTTTGTATGTATAAACAAAGATAAAAATCTCACTTTTTATAACAACATGGATGAGCCTAGAGGATATTAATTTAAGTAAAAAAAAAAGTCAGGTGAAGATTCTGTGCCCCATGGCTAACTTTGGTCCATACTGGCAGAGGGATAAAGAATGGGGAAGCTTCCAATGGAGGGGATGGGATATGGCACGCTAGTGGTGGGAGTTGGTCCTCTTATCCCATAATCTTGTCTATCAGTATCAATTCACAATAATAAAAAAAAGAAAATTGGAAAAATAAGAAAACACAAGGCAGAACTTGGACTCTCCGGAGTCGATGTATTGCACCAAAATAAAAGACTGGTGTAGGAAGTAGGGTTGAGGTCCTGGAACATGATGGCAGAGGAGGACCTAGAGTGGGTTGAATTATTATGTGGAAAACTGAGAAATGTTACACATGTACAAACTAGTGCATTTTACTGTTGACTGTAAACCATTACCCCCCCCCCCAATAAAGAAAGAAAAAAAGGCAGGTGAAGAAAGACAAATGCCACATGATTTTATTCACATGTAGTATAAAGACAAATCAGACAGAAGAACTAAATAACGCAATAATAGGAGCCAGGTGGTGATGCACCTAGTTGAACACACCTTACAATGCACAAGAACCCAGGTTCGAGCCCCCGTCCCCACCTGCAGGGAGAAATGAGTGGTGAAGCAGGGCTGCAAATATTTCTCTTTCCCTTCCCCTCTTTATCTCCCCATATCCTCTTGAATTCTGGCTGTCTCTAGCCAATAAATAAAGATGATTTTTAAAAAACTTAAAAAAAAAAAAGCAACAGTAGATTTTGAATTTGAAGACCAATTAATGGCTACCACAAAAGAAAAGGGAAGACCTAGGTATGGAGAGCGTGGTTCATCAATCAGAACAATGATGTACACCTGAAACCTATATGATGTTTTAAAACTGGAATGCTTCAATTTTTACAAAGCAGAAAGAAAGGATGGAAAGAAGATAGGGAGGGAAGGGGAGAGGAAGGAAGGGAGAGGGGGAGGGAAGCAGGAACAAAGAAAACCTGTGATAAGAAGAGGCTGACACTGGAGAGGTATAGCTATAGAAATGGTATATCTCACGGCACCACCAAAAGCTAGGAAAAGGCAAAAAGGAATTCACCTGGAATCTCAGGGGAAGCATAGCTCTGCTGATATCTTGACTTTGAACTTCTGACTTCCAGAAATGTTAACAGTATACATCTGTTTTAAGTCACCCATTTGGCAGTACTTTGTTATGATAGTGCTAGTAAACAAACACACTTGCTATTTTTCACTAAGGAAAAATATATGATTTTTCCCATGTTAAAGAAATATGAACTTAGCATTTTTTAAAAATATGCCCTAGTTGTGACTTTTAGGAAATAAGGGTTACATGAATCATATATATCAATATACAGGTCTAATTTTTGAGAAAAAAAAAAAAAAGTAGTTCTTAACCTCAGAAATTTATTTTGAAAAAAATACTCCAAGGAGTTGTATTTACTTTAAAAGTAGAAAATGAATTGAGCTAACTTTATAACTACCATAAAATGTATTTAAAAGTTAGTATTTTCTGTTTTAAAGGTTCAACTACTTGCATTTTGTATGCATTCTCTTAGAATTTTTAAATGCAGCCTATTTCTAGGATTGTTAACATCACTAATTGAAGCCAGATTTGTAAGCTATTATAGTTAACTGACCAGCAAATTGCTCAGTTAATATTTCCCTATAGTGGAAGTAAAACACATTTCTTACATATACCTTCAGGAACATTGGAATTTAGAATAATCCCAGTTAGTCCAGTATTATTTTTGATAGAATTTTTCACTGAAGCAGAAATCACTTAAACAAACACTAGTCATCTGCCTATTTCTTTCAGTTCTATGTTTTGTGACTAGTCACTGAAGAATTTTCCACCTAATAAAAATTTGTAAATAAAACAGAGCACAGAAATACCAGGCCAAGGAACTTGTTGGAAGGTGGGCTACAATAATACTACCTGTGCAAAGGATATTAGGCACTGACCTGGCAGAACTTCACAGAGAATTAATTTATAGAAAAAAGGATGCAAGGCCTGCACTTCAAGCTTCCATAGAGTTCTAAAACAGGTGTGGTTCAATAAGCCATGTTTTCAAAAACAGTACCCCTTACCTTTTTCTTTCCCTAACTCTGTATCATGTCCCTTTGCTTCTTTTTTTTTTTTTAAAGTTTGAAATAGTTTTAATTTTCAAAAAGGTTTGGTTTATTTTATGACAGATGGGGGGAGAAATGGGGGAGAAAAGGAGAAAGAGAGGGGGAAGGGGAGGAAGAGATAGGAAGAGACACAGAGAGAGGCAAAGAAAGACAGACAGACAGAGAGAGAGAGAGAAGCACTCTGGCATATGCAGTCCCAGGGTAACTGAATCTTCTTGCATCAATAAGCCTAGTCCCAGCTACAATACTTCTCACATTACTGGGAGGGCAGATTCTTCTGATCTTTTTTCTTTTAAAAATATTTTTCTTTTTATTATTATTTATTTATTAAATGGAAGTATTGACAAGACCATAGGATAGAGGGATATAATTCCATATAATTCCCATCACCAGAACTCCATATCCAATGCCCTCCTTTGAAAGCTTTCCTATTCTTTGTCCCTCTGGGAGTATGGACCCAGGATCATTATGGGGTAAGAAGGTGGAAGGTCTGGATTCTGTAATTTCTTCCCTACTGAACATGGGCATTAACAGGTCAATCCATAATTCCAGTCTGTCTCTGTCTTTCCCAAGTGGGGTAGGGATCTGCGGAGGTGGGGCTCTAGGACACATTGGTGATCTGCCCAGCAAAGTCAGGTTGGCATCATGATAACTAACATCTGGAACTTGGTGGCTGAAAAAGAGTTAAGATATAAGGCAGAACAAATTGATGACTAATCATGAACCTAAAGACAAGAATATCGCAAATGAAGATTTGGGGGTCTCCATTTTGGAAAAAGCTAGTAGGTCTATTTTAGGTATATTCCAAGGGGCCCATGACTTTACTAGTTTTTGCCTGAGCTTGACATCTAACATGCAGGTGACCTAAGTTATTGTCTGGGGAGATGGTGTCATAGCTGGAAAAAAGGACTAGAAATCTGGATCAGGGAAGACAGTAGCCCCCATATTTGGGAAAAGTATATAATATTGTTAACTGTAAACCCAACAGATTTGATCTGAGGTCCATAGCCAGCACTATGTAACAGCACTATGTAACCTCTGCATCCCTGTATGTCTGATCTGGCATTCTGTGGTCATGGCTAGTAACATTCCAGGCTGCACTAATTTCAGGACCCATCATCCTCGGGTGATAGGTAGAGTATGTTATCCAACATTTGTTATGTAACATTCCCTATTCTTGTTTATCCACATTGAGGGCAAGTTCCTATAGGAGCCCCCAAAGGGGTCCATTATGTTGTTCCTGATAGAGATGACCAGTGAAAGTGGTGAGACACATCCTCTAGAGGTCTAGGCCACCATGTCTGTGCGGGAATCCCAGGACTCCTTGACTAGGGCCCCAGGTGATGGGATGGTCTGACAGTGACTAAAGAATCATCATTAAAGTATGCCAGTCTCTTGCCCTTATTCAACTTTTGTAATCCTTATTTTATATGACAAGGTTAGCTTTCGAGTGATTGAGGGATGTGAGATAGGAGGTAGGTGAGGAGGATAGCTAGGTCTAAGTAGAAACTATTTCATTAGATACTCTATGGTGTCTTTTTAGGCCTGCTTGCTTGCTACATTTATTGACTCACTGCAAACTATTATGCACTTTTGCTTTAAGGTATATGTTTTCCCCTAACTTATGGATACTGTACTGTAAACCATTAACCCTTCCCACATACTCCTCCAACAAAATGGAAAAAGAAAAAAAGTATGAGAACTGAGTAAGACAGAGAAGTAAACTACTTTGCTCAATGAAGGACACATAAATCATCTAGTCCAACTCTTCAAAGATACTACTGCTTAAAAATGTGTCCCTGACTTTTCAAAGTTAACCCTATTAACAAATAACGTGATGATAATATTAACTATTGATTGTCTTTTTGAACCCTAAGACAGCAGGAACCTCACATCTTCACTATAGAGCCCCTACTTCCCTCAGTCCTGGCACCCTTGGATAGGGCCCACTTTCCCGTATGCATCTCCCAATCCAAACCAAATAATATTGCATCCGCCGATCACAACCTAACCAAAGCAACGATTGCCATCTCAACATGCTTCACCTCAGACTGTATCCAGAGACTTCACGTGTGGAATGACAACCCTTCAGCTTCATTACTCGGGTGAGACCTTTCCTTTAATAGTACACTCTAATTTCATCTCAGGTAGTTCACTTTCTAACAAAGTCCCATAACCTAGACATACACCAGTTTCTGTGAGAGAGAGCTTATGTTCACACGTATCCATAAACTACTGCAAAATATATACCTGAAAGCAGGATTACACTAGAGTTTGCAGTGAGTACCTCCCTAACACTTCCTCTCCACTATTCCAAACTTGGGATCCATGATTGCTCAACAAATTGTTTGGCTTTGTATGTTAACTCTCTTTTCAATCACCAGGTTCCAGATGCCACCAGGATGCTGACTAGGCTTCCCTGGATTGAAGACCCCACCAATATGTCCTGGAGCTCAGCTTCCCCAGAGACACACCTTACTAGGGAAAGAGAGAGGCAGACTGGGAGTATGGACCGACCAGTCAACGCCCATGTTCAGCAGGGAAGCAATTACAGAAGCCAGACCTTCTACCTTCTGCAACCCTCAACGACCCTGGGTCCATGCTCCCAGAGGGCTAGAGAATGGGAAGGCTATCATGGGAGGGGGTGGGTTATGGGGATTGGGTGGTGGGAATTGTGTGGAGTTGTACCCCTCCTACCTTATGCCTTTGTTCACTAATCCTTTCTTAAATAAAAAATTAAAAAAAAAAAAAATGTGTCCCTGGAGTAGGGTACCAAAGAAAAAACCTTGGGTGGAGGGTGAGGGTGAGTATCTCAGCTTCATGGGGCGGGGGTGGGGGTGGGGGTGGGGCGATAGGACATTGTCTTTTGGTGGTGGGAATGGTGTTTATGTACACTCCTATCAATTTGCAGTCATATAAATAACTAATTAATATGAGAGGGGAAAATTGATTGAATATCTCAAACTTTTTAAAGAACAGACTGAGTCTTTTTAATACATAGGCTGAGTCTTTGATATGTTGACTCTTTTAAAAGCTTAGTCCACAACCAGTCAATGCCCATGTTCAGTGGGGAAGCAATTACAGAAGCCAGACCTCCCACCTTCTGCAACCCACAACGACCCTGGGCCCAGGCTCCCAGAGGGATAGAGAATGGGAAAGCTATTGGGGAGGGGATGGGATACGGAGATTAGGTGGCGGGAATTGTATGGAGTTGTACCGCCCCCCCCCCCATCCTATGACTTTGTTAATGTCTCCTTTCTTAAATAACTTAATTAATTAAAAAAAAAAAAAACTTAGTCCAGGGAGAACAAAAGCAACTGGTGGCATAGCTATATGCAAACAATGTCAAAGGACATGAAATATGGTGAGGGTGTGTATGATCCTAACAAAGGGATTCTTCAAAGTTAACCCAATTGCCAAACAATGTGATTATTGCAATAACTATCTATTGTCTTCTTAAACCCTAAGACAACAGGAATCTCCCGCTTCGTCTATAGAGCCTATGTTTCTCCCAATCCTGGAACCTCTGAGGTGGGGCTCACTTCCCTGCATGCTTCTCTCAAGTCAGGCCAAATGATATTGCATCTGCTGATTCCAACCTAATCAAAAGCAACAAGTACCATCTCAGCATGCTTCACCTCAGACTGGTACAGAGAAATCAGGCATGGATTGCCAACCCTTCACCCTCATCACTTGGGTGAGACCTTTCCTTTCATAGGATTCTCTAATTCCATTTCAGGCGGTTCACTTCCTAACAAAGTCCCAAAACCCAGATATAGGCCAGGTCCCATAAGATAAAGCATATGTTCACATATATCTGTGAATTAGGGCAAAATATATACCTGAAAGCAAAAATACACAATAGTCTTTAGTGAGTCAATATCAAGTTCATAATGAAATAGTGTCCACTTAGACTTAGATACCCTCCTCACCTACTTCCTATTACAATTATCTCACTCACTACAAAGCTAACCTTAGCAAAGCAAGGACTGCAAAAGCTAAATAAGGGCAAGAGACTGGCATACTTTAAGGATGACTCTTTAGTCACTATCAGGCCATTCCACCAGCTGGAGCCCTAATCAGGGAATCCTGAGTCTCGCAAACAGACTTGATGGGCCTAGAGCTCAAATAAATCCCTCTCTCCATTGTTTCCAGTCTTCTCTATCAGGAACAACAAAACAGACCCCTTTGTGGGCCCCCATAGGACCTTGCCCTCAACCTGGATCAACAATGGTAGAGAATGTTCTATCCTCCGAAGGGAAGATGGACAACATACTCTATGCTACACCTGAGGAAGATGGGTCGATACTGGAGCAGCATGGAATGTTCCTACTCATGACCACAGAATGTAAGCTCAGATCTAGAGGGATGTAAAGGTAACACAGGCTCCTAAGCTAATTATGGGTCCTAGATCACATCAAATTGATGGGATTTACAATAATATTTATACCCCTTTCCCATATTAGGGAACTACTCTCTTCCCTGATCCAGCTTTCTGGTCCTTTTCCCAGCCATGCCATCATCTCCCCAGACAATAATTAGGATTCACCTGCATATCAGATTTCAGGCTCAGGCAAAAAAAAAAAAAACCCAAAAAACAAACAAACAAACAAACAAACAAAAAAAAAACACCAAAAAAACACTAGTATACCTACAGGCCCTTTGAAATATAACTAAAATATGCCTACTAGCTATCTACAAAATGGAGGACCCCCCTCAATGTTTCACCTGCACTATTCCCAGCCTTTAGGTCCATAGTTGTTCAACAGTTTGTTTGGCTTTGTATATTAACTCTCTTTTCAGCCACCAGGTTCCAGATGCTAACAGGATGCAACCAGACATCCCTGGACAGACAACCCCACCAATGTGCCTTGGAGCTCTGCTTCCCCAGAGGCCTTCCCCACTAGGGAAAGAGAGAGACAGGCTGGGGAGTATGGATCGACCTGTCAACGCCCATGTTCAGCGAGGAAGCAATTAAAGAAGCCAGACCTTCAACCTTCAGCACCCCACAATGACCTTGGGTCCATACTCCCAGAGGGTTAAAGAGTAGGAAAGCTATCAGGGGAGGGGTTGGTATACGGAGGTCTGGTGGTGGCAACTGTGCAAAGCTGTACCGCTATGGTTTTGTCAATGTTTCCTTTTTATAAATAAAAAATTTTTTAAAAAAAGAAAGAAAAAGGAAGGACACACACAAAATAAATTAATTAATTAAAATGTGTCCCGCTGATTTATGTGTAAACAACTATACTGTAAATCATTAACCCCACACCAATAAAGTAGAAAAAATTGGATGAAAAAAGTGTTCTAATTTACTAAGTTAGTTTTCATACTTGACCTGAGTTCTTACTGATAGCAAACACTGAATGATTCTTTCAGGATAGATCTATAATGACCATCAATGTTAAGCATTTGGTGTAACAACATATCTTTTCAAGGACATACATAAACAATGCCATTATCTAAAACAGGTCCTAGGAAACGTTCCATTTCACATGACCTAGAATCCTGTTATTTGAGAAGTTCATTGTATGAGTTGTTATGTAACTATAATCTTTTTGTAAGACTGCTCCTCCCTCCCTTCTCTCCCTATCTCCCTTCCTTTCTTTCTCTTTCTTTTATCTTTTTTTTTTTAAAGAAAGCTCACCTGATAAAGCCTACATTTTGCCATATGTGAGAAAAGGGGTTCAAGCTCTTGAACACCACACAAGTTTCACAAGTGGTAGAGGCATGCAGTGTTATCTCCTCCCCCTCTGTCTCTTTCTCTTTCTTCCTTTTGGTCTCTCCTCCTCTGACTGGAAACAAAGAAAGAAAAAAGAAAATTTTTTTTTTTTTTTTACAAAAAGGCTGCTGGGAGTGGTGTAATCAAGCAGGCACAGAGTCCTGTCAGTGATATTAATGTTCATAAAATGAACAAAGTCCTGTCAAAGTCCTATCAGTGATCATATTAATGTTCCTAAAATGATCATAATGAAGAAAAAAAAATGAAGCCCTTTCTCAATACTTTCTTCCCCTCAAAAGAATACAGTATTATAGGTCTGACCTAATAAGCCTTGAGGGCAATGATGCTAGCTAGCTCTAGGATAACCACATTTACTCAGCCAACTCACATACTGATTCATTCATCACAAGGAAAAAAGAAGACCAACTGACAGGAGAGAATAAGAAGCAGCTGAAGCTTCTCAGATCTGAAATTTAATTTCAAGACAGAGAAAAGAAATTAACCACTCCAAAGGCAAAATAAGAGTAGAATGAGAGAATGAGTATTTTACTTTACCAATCAAAAAAAGAAGCATTTTTGACTTGGCCAAAATATATTCTTAAATGAAATTTAGAATGTGGCTGTATTTTCAGGCTTAGCAGCATGAAACCCACATGACTGTAATTAATGTAATAAATCATGTTGTGGAAGTTTCTATAGAATCTGGCAGTACTCGTTGATATACTGCTTATTAGAAACTGTAGAGATTTCTCCCCCACTTTTTTTATTACACTTCCAAAGACACTGAATCAAGCAAGAGCACCTTCCAACGTATCTAAAATATCTGTGCTGATGTAATACAGCCATCTGATTTCGATACATAAACCACACATTTTCTAAAAAGAGCCTTGTTTTTTAATTCTTACCTTCTTTAAGTTAAGGAAGTCACGGAAGATACATGACTCCATTATACATGTGACATTTACATTTTGCAGTTTCAGCAATGAAGTTACAGTTTACACTCTCCTTTTTGATTTATTCTACAACTGCATTAGTGCATTGAGCAGAATGCTGTCAAACAGCAGTTATTTCATCAACCTATACATATTTTGTCATTGCTTTCAGGAACTGATTGTGAAGTAAAATGTTACTGAATATTCAATATTCTCAAAATTAAACACTAGCCTTTGTACAGTTCAGTCATAGGGTCAGGCAGTAGTATACCCAATAGATCACACATGTTAATATGCAAGGAACCAGTTTTAAGCCCCTGCCGGTGGGGGGGGGGGGGCTGAGGGGTGGAAGTGGCACTTCATGAGTCGTGAGGCAGTGCTGCAGGTGTCTGTCTCCCCTCCCTTCTCAATTTCTTTCTGTCCTATCAAATATTTAAGAAAAAATAAAATGGAGATTTTTGACATAAAACAAAATTCCAATTAACTTGTTTATAATAATACTTATCTATTGCCTTTTTAAATCCTAAAACAATAAGGAACCTTCCCCATTCTTTATAAAATCCACATTTCTCCCAGTCTGGGAACTTCTGGGACTTTGCTTGTATTTCTTGATGCCTGTCCTCTTGATCCCTTGCCCTGTTATACTGCCTTTGCTGACCTCAACTAAATCAAAGCAACCACTGGCACTATGCTACATTATGCCACCACTGCCTTTTTGCTTCAGATTGTCTCCAAAGATACCAAGCTGGAGAAATCAACTCTGCAACCCCAATAATCTAGTGAGACTTTTCTTAACACATGGGGCTACCTTATTCCACTTCAGATAGTGATTTCTCTTGCAAAGTTACAGATCCTAGATAAAGGCTAGGGCCTAGGGGACTGGATTCATGTATACATGTATATCGCAAATTAAAAGTGCTTAATAGTCCTGTAGTTAGATTTAAAACTATTTAGTTCAGCAATCTAGTAGAATGGCCTAAAGAAAAACACCATAAACCTTCTAATCAGATATTTATTATTTAGGCTTATACATCCTCCTCTCCTACCCACTACTTCACTTCCCTCAATCACTTTATCTACTCAATTAATTATTCAAAAGAAAGTGAGTGAGATATGTCTCCTAATCTCTTCTGACAGCATCAGCTTTATTGTCACTACTTGATAATATTTAGAACTGTCTACAATTATCAAAGGGATCTACTGGAAAAACATATTTATCAACTGAAAGACAATTATTGTCTCCATAACAACCTTTATTGGAATCATCAAACAAGTAAATGCAGTAAAACTTAAGTTTAATTTAGACCCCACTAAAACACTGTGTCTATTTCCTCCCTAACTTGAGGGAAGACCTCATAAACCTAATACCAGTTTGGATACAAAAAATGGCACTCAACCCTTTAACAACTGGGAGAAAGCCTAAACTTGTCAGGTAGAGAAGGGAATACAAAAGCTGGGGGGAAAAAAAAAACAAGAGACTGGCTCACTTAATGATGGCTTTTTTGGTAAATATCAGGTCCCCCCATCATCCGGGGCCTTAGGGAATCTTTGACAGATATGATGGGCCTAGATCTCTAATAGATCTCTCTGCCAGCATCCATATACAATGGAGAAGCATTACAGAAGCCAGAACTCCCACCTTCTATACACCATAAAGAATTTTGGTTCAAAGTCCCAGAGGTATAGAGAATAGGGAACCTTCTTTTGTCTTTTGTTGCCTCCAGGGTTATTGCAGGGGCTAGGTGCCTGCACCACGAATCCACTGTCCCTAGAGGCTATTTTTTCCCTTTTGGGAAAATGTGTACTGGAGTCCCGCTTCCCCAGAGCCCCACCCCCTAGGGAAAGAGAGAGACAGGTTGGGAGTATGGATCCACCTTTCAACGCCCATGTTCAGCGGGGAAGCAATTACAGAAGCCAGACCTTCCACCTTCTGCACTCCATACTGACCCTGGGTCCATACTCTCAGAGAGATAAAGAATAGGAAAGCTATCAGGGGAGGGGATGGGATACAGGGTTCTGGTGGTGGGAATTGTGTGGAATTGTACCCCTCTTATCTTACGGTTTTTGACAGTGTTTCCTTTTTATAAATAAAACTTTAAAAAATCTACAATAGTGGTATTAAAATATCTTCAATCGAATATGGGATGATCTCACTCTCAGGCAGAAGTTGAAAAACAAGATCAGAAAAGAAAACAGAAGTAGAACCTGAAATGGAATTGGTGTATCGCACCAAAGTAGGGAGAATACAGGTCCAAGAAGGATTCAGAGGACCTTGTGGGGGTTGTATTGTTATATGGGAAACTGGGGACTGTTATGCATGCACAAACTATTGTACTTACTGTTGAATGTAAAACATTAATTCCCCAATAAAAATTAAAAAATAAAAATAAAATGTCAGTGGCCTGAATTCACCTACTAAAAGGCACAGAGTAGGAAAATGGATCAGAAAACACAACCCAACAATATGTGGTCTGCAGGAATCCCACCTAACTCACCAAGACAAACACTGACTCAAAGTGAAAGGATGGAAAACTACCATACAAGCCAATGAACCACACACACACAAAAAAGGGCAGGAACAGCCATGTTCATATCTGACATGATAGACCTTAAAATAAATAAATTTTAAAAATATAGGGATGGACATCACTTAGTGCTCAGAGGGTTAATCAGTCAAGAGGACTTAATGATTATCAACATCTATGCACCCAAGGAGAAGCCAGAGCTACAGCAATTGATTAACAGTAACACAGTAATAGTAGGGGACTTAAACACCCCACTCTCTCAACTTGACAGATCATACAGGCAGAAAATCAACAGAGAAACGAAGGAGCTAAATGAAGAGATAGATAAACTAGAACTATTAGACATTTTCAGAGTAAAAATAGTGATTTCACTGTTTTCAGTGAAATGGTGACTTCACTGTTTTCAGCCCATCTTGGATAGAGCTTGAAGAAATAATGCTAAGTGAAATAAGTCAGAAACAGAGGGATGAATACAGGCACAGACAGAAGTTGAAAAACAAGATCAGAAGAAAAAAACACTAAGCAGAACTTGGACTGGAGTTGGTGTATTGTGCCAAAGTAAAAGACTCTGGGTTGGGGTGGGGGGGAGTTCAGGTCCTGGAACAGGATGGCAGAGGACCTAGTGGGGGTTGTGTTGGGACTATGTGTAAGCCTGATAGAGCTTAGGGAGAACCAGCCCCATCCTTGGATGGAGGTCTGAGAAGATAACCTCTTGGTAAGTCTCTCTCAAACGAGGTGAGCATAAGGGGGGAAACTCAGACTTGGTTCTTTCCTTCTTGACTCTCAGGCCCACAGAAACCCCAGTACTTCCCTCCATTAACTGCAGGCCACATGGCCACAGATTCACTTATTCAAAGTCACCTTCTGATCACAGAAGAACACACCTTATCACACACTTCATCACACACCTCAGACCCCAGACAAGAGAAATTCCAAACTATATGGCTTTTTGATATCCATCTTCTCTCTGTCTCACCCTACGGGTTTAACCCCTATGCTACTCTCAAATACCTTTGGATAATTAAGTTGCTTGTGTCATGGAGAATAACTGTCTTGTATCTCATCAATTCCTGTCATACCAGCCCCCTATCTTAGGGGCATGCTGACCGTTAAGAAACCTGTAATTTCTGACATATTTCAGTAATAATTCCCTTCGTTTGTTTTTCTATTTAACTCATGTCCGCCTTGCTAATAAACGAGTTCTGAGTTAACACGTTGAGGAGCTCCCTGGTGTCTTTTACTTTGTGTCACCCCTGACGTGAGCGAGAAAGAACCAGTCCGTTACCTTTCCCCTGGAGATCACCCCAACCAGAGAGAGACCCCAAAAGGGTTGTACTGTGTGGAAAAATGAGAAAAAATGTTATGCATGTACAAACTACTGTATTTACTGTCGATTATAAAACATTAATCACTCAATAAAAAATAAAAATAAACTTTAATTCAGGTTGTGGGGCTGCATTTCTTAATTAGTAAATATAAAAATGTAAAGGCATTCTTTACTCAAACTGCATAAAAAAGTGAAAACACAATGGAATTATTAGCAACTTGAAACAAAAGATGTATGATGCACAAACAAGGGACAATAGATAACACATAAAAATGGATATGCATAATACTAATAAATTACCTCCAGCTTTTCTGAGTTAGGCTATTAATATTCATTAAATTCCATCCAAGAAGGAAAAACCTAATGGATAGGAGGATGCTAATTTCTCTATGTGGGTCAGTGGATAGTAACAAAATATATTCTTGAAAAATTCATTACAAAATAAAATTTAAGAATTTTCCTAAATGAACACATATTTTTTTACCCATTTATAAACACAGGCAAAACAGGAAAAAGCTCTAAAAAGATAAGAAAGTATTTGCTTTCTATTATACAGAATAGTAATTTAACAGCATTGATCATAATAGTAGAAAGGTGTTAAAAAGCTAGTGATTTGAAACATAAATCCCAGTACACTTTAGAGACTAAACTGTGAAATATGATTTTAGGGATTTTTTAAATTTTTCCCTTTTAAAAAAATATTTGAATTTATTTATTAGTAGATAGAGACAGAAGAAATTGAGAGGGATTGGGATGATAGAGGGACAGCTATAAAGAGACACCTGCATCCTTGCTTTACCACTTGTGAAGCTTTCCCCCTGCAGGTGTGCACCAGGGTCTAGAAGCTGGATCCTTGTGTACTGTAATGTGTGTGCTTAATCAGGTGCACCACCACCTGGCCCCCTTTAGGGATTAAATAAATATGTACTTATACTTATTGAACCAAATCCTATAGTCAAATGTATATAAGCAGAACATTCTAGGAGTTTAAGGATTCTTTATTTGAATGAAACTAAGTTAAAAACCGAGTAACAATGAAGTTTTAAAATTTTTATTCCTAGAAGTGGTATCACCTAGATGACCAAATAATATGTCCTTCATGCCTATCTCTGTATTACCAACAATTATTTGGCATCCATCTATAGGAAAACATTATCTTTCCCCCCCTGGGATTTTTAGGGATTGGTTCAGAGACTGGAAACTTTGATACAATCCAAGATGGATGGCAGTCTCAATCCCATGGTCCTGACTAGAGATCTGGAAATAACTGTGTACTTCTGAGGACTACAACCTTGGTTTGGTTTGGTCTGGTCTGGTCTGGTCTGGTCTGGTCTGGTTTGGTTTAATTTAGTTTGGTTTGGTTGCCAGCACATCATATAGACCTTGTTTCAGACTTAGGACCATGAAGCATCTCTTGTCCATTTGCCTTGTATTCTGGGAGCCCATTAAGGTAAGATTGTCAAATTCACTCAGAGGGTAGAATATGAAAAAGTCCTTTGCTCAGTGCCAGCCCAATTCAAGTCACAGACTACCAGCAATTCTGGAGTCAGTGGGAGATACTATTATTTGCACTCCCTGAGATCTACAAGAGCTTCAACCCCCTCACAGCTTCAGTCTAAGAGAAGGTCTATTGGCAGAGGCAGTACCAATTCTAGCCCTGGAGAATATAAAAAGTTCTCCATATGTATTATTTTAAAATTATTGTTTTTTAAATTTTTAAAATTATTTTTACTTATTGGATAGAGACAGCCAGAAATCTAGAGAGAAGGGGGTGATAGGGAAAGAGACACCTGCAGGCCTTCTTCACTACTTACAAAGCTTTCCTGCT
Organism: Erinaceus europaeus; assembly: GCF_950295315.1. Lineage (NCBI taxonomy): Eukaryota > Metazoa > Chordata > Mammalia > Eulipotyphla > Erinaceidae > Erinaceus > Erinaceus europaeus. The sequence goes on along the minus strand of NC_080171.1, from coordinate 80,814,832 downwards.
GCAGGTGGGGACCAGAGGCTCAAACCCAGGCCCTTGGTTTTTGTGACATGTGTGCTCAACCAGGTGCCACTGCCCAGCACCCCCCTCCATACTTATTACCAGTTACCTAAGCCACTATGTATTTTGAGGGTCCACCAGGGTCTCTAAGGGAGACACTCCTATTTGCAAACATAGAGATTCAGAAAGGAACATAGCATCTCCCTGTAGCAGAAATTCTTTTCTTAGCTATGAGAATTCATCCATAAAGAGTATTCTTACTGAGCCAGGAAACCAGCAAGGGACACTCCTATATGTACCTCTTGGAAATGCTAACATAGTCTTTTGTTAAGCTCTATCCCCCATGAATATAGACAAGGAGCAAACCAATTCACTTAGAGACCTGGAAAGAAATACACTTACTTGTGCCTCCAGAGCCAGGTGTTGGCATTGAAATATGAAATAATTCTGAGGATATGATACAGCCATTCTCAGCTATGGTCCAGAATTAATCTTACCCACTTGGACCCATTCAGGGACCACAGCAAAGTCTTCCTAGGAACCTAGCAGAAGTTACAACTATCTGTATAACTGATTAATAGAGTCAGTATCTGTGAATTCAACTGCAGAGCTTTATACCAGCATCATGCTACAAACAAGGTACATTTATTTGTCAAGAGACTAGGCAAAAATCACATTTGCCTAAGTCACTGGGTGAGGGGAGAGAATAAAACTTTTTAATCAGGAGCACACTCGGCACAGCTCCTCAACTGGCTCCAGTATAATTTCAAATCTGGAGCCAGGGAATGACTCTACTGGTAAGGCATACAACTTACCCTGAGAAAAGTCCTGATTTTGAATCCTAGCACCACATGGGACTTCCATCGCACCAGACTGTGGTATCTGTCTGTCTGTTTTTCTCCTTTTCTGTCCCCCTCTTACTCTGTGGACACACACCTGAAATAAAATGACAGGTGTGTGTGTGTGTGTGTGTGTGTGTGTGTGTGTGTGTGTGTGTGTGTGTTTGAAATAGCTCACTTGGATAGTGTGCTGCTTTCCCATATACGCAATCCAGGTTCAAACTCAACCTCCACCACACTGAAAGATACTTTGATGCTGTGGTCTCTATCTCTGCTTCTGTATCTTAAAAGAAGGAGGAGAAGAACAACAACAACAACAGAAGGGAAAACACAAAGCAGAACTTGGACTGTAGCTAGTGTATTGCACTGAAGTAAGACTCTGGGGTAAGGGTCAGGTCCTGGAACATGGTGGCAGAGGAGGACCTAGTGGAAGTTGAACTGTTATGTGGAAAACTGAGAAATGTTACACATGTACAAACTACTGTATTTTACTGCTGACTATAAACCATTAATCTTCCAATAAAGAAATTTTTAAAAATATATTTGGGAATTTGGTTTACTTTTAAAATCCCATAGTTAGGTTTTACCATGCCATACAAGACTTTACCATGATTTATGTCATTTTATGCTATTTACAAATAACGATATCTTATATACTGATAAGACCAGTTGCTTCTGGTCTCCCTGGTCTAAGATTATAGGTGATTTAATATTTTTTAAAAGTTACTAGCTATGCACTAACAATTTAAACCCAGTGTTAAAATTTAATCAGTTTACTAATCTGAAGTCTTAACTACTTAGGTTGAAGGAGTATATACTAAGAATTTAAGTCTATTAATTAAAAAGCTTGAAATATTCAATCTATTTCCCCCCCCTCATATTGATTAAATAGTGATTTATAAGACTATAAGTTAATAGGAGTATATATTAACATCATTCCCACCAACAAAGGTCAGTGTACCTCCCCCTGCCCCAGAGTCTTTTACTATGGTGCAATAGTCCAAACCCAGTCAAATTCTGCTTTCTGTTCTTTCTCGACTTCTGTTTATGAGTAGGATCATCCCATATTCATCTTTCTCTTTATGACTTATCTCACTTAACATAATTCCTTCTAGCTCCATCCAAGATGAGTTGAAAAAGGTGGATTCATTATTTTTAATAGCTGAGTAGTATTACACTGTGTATATATACACCACAACTTTCTTAGCCACTCATCTGCTGTTAAACACCTCGGTTGCTTCCAGGTTTCAGCTATTACAAATCGTGCTGATATGAACATAGATGTACACATATCTTTTTGGATGGGTGTGTTTAGCCAGTAAGAGAAGATTAGTGTGGGGTGATCTCACTCAAAGACAGAAGCTGATAAATTAGAACAGAAAGGGGAAACACAAAGCAGATCTTAGATTGGGTTTGGTGTATTGCAGCAAAGTAAAGGACTGTGGGGCTGAGGGAAGGGGCTAGCTTTCAGGTCCTGGTGCATGATGGTGGAAGAGGACCTAGGCTGGGGGTGACAGTGTTTTGCAGAAAACAGAAATTTTACATATGGACCAACAACTGTATTTACCATTGACTCTAAAGCATTAATTTCTTCCCCCCCCAAAAAAAATAATAAAAAAGAAAATAATCTAGGGTCAGCAAGATAGCTCACTTGATAATGTGCAGATACCAGAAAGAGAAAATGAGAGCAAATTCCCTTCTGTCAAGAAATGGAACCAAAAACTTTAGGAAAACACACACATGCTCCACAGAACAAAAAATAGAATGCCACCATACTTCACTGTTTGTAAGATAGTACTTCTTTACATTTTATCATCTCTGAAATCAATCTCATAATTCTTTGGGATTGTATTTTAATGGGTAGCTAGCTTTTTCTTTCTATATGTAACATAAAATGATAATACATCTTATTATCAATGTTATTTTGAATGCAGTGGAATACAGTAATAACATGCTTGAGGAAATTTATTGAGGCCTTATTCTCTGTGCTAGATTTTGTTTTAAGCCCTTACCTGGATTAAGTCATTTATCCACACAATAGTTCTTATGAACTCTGTCCTTTCAGTTTTCCAAAGGTCATGAAATTCATCTTGGTAGCAAGAAATTCAATTGTACAACAGTAACGGCTATGGACAATATCTATATTGTCAAAATAATATTAATGTTTACCTTGGTTTTAAATGTTTACAATCAACTCAAGGATAAAGCAAAAAAAAAAAAACTTACTTAAGGCCACAGAAAAGAAGGAAAGTATTAGTAATCTTGATAAATTAAGAATGTATGAGAAAGGAGTAGAGAACAGTGGAAGGAATGACAGAAACACTAATATCGTAAACGTTAGGTTGAGAAAGTGTAATTATTTCCTCTCTCATTATCTTTAGTCCTATTTTTTTACTTGTGTGTTATAATAATACAACATCAACTACCTGGAGAGTAGTGAAAATGAGTTAAATTCTTATTCATAACAGTTTTTAGATGTTTTCTAAAGCTGATGAATCAAGAGCAAAAGTATAAAAAATTATTCTTTCAGAATTTTTAAAGAACTGAAAATAGAGTCAGGAGACTTTTTTTTAAAGTAGATATATAAGGTAAGGCAAGCCATTGTTCAGCAATAATATCATACTGATGGCCACAGACATGTACTCCCTTGGTAAGAATAAGGAAAAACTGGAAAAAGTTTTTATTTATTTTTCTGAGAAAAAAAAAATCCTCTAGTTCTAAGCTACGATATATAACACAACTGAAGTCAATAAAGCAGCTAAAGTATAGCAATCATTAAATCAGTTTATTTAATTTAAAATCACTGTTTTCACCTAAAATAAGGGCAAAATTATTTTGTACTCATGTAAGTATTAATTGACATTTCCCCCTTTGTTTTTGTCCCCCTGTCCCCTCTTCATGTCTTATATAAATATCTCTTCTGTATCCATTATACTCTTATTTTTTATTTGTGGCTTAATAGTGACTTATAAGGCCATAAAATTACAGGGGTTTAATGTTATGCCCAGAGGTTCGAGTCCTAATCACACACAAGACCAGAATCACATGCAATAGCAAGATCCTATATTAGCAAGCTTAAGCTCCCCTTTCCACACAAGGGGAGAGTCTGCGACCCCAATCATTTTTCATCCCACCTTTTTATAGTTAGCATAAGGGTGGGTACAGGTGGAAATATTTACGCGGAACAAGGAACAGTTGGTTTCGGGTTAACGGCTGTTCTCAATATTCGGGGCTTTTCTCTAGCCTCACAGTAATTCCACACAGCACCCACCACCAAAGTTCTGTGCCACACATCCCCAAACACAAACACATACACTGATAACCACTATAGTTTCCATAAAGTCTTAGAGATAGCTGCAGTTTGGTTACCTTTTTTTTATTAGTTCATGTGTTTCAAATCTTTATATTTCACATATGAACAACATCATCCAGTAGTTAGTTGTCTTTCACTTCCTTATTTAACAAAACATACGCATCTCAAGTTCCATCTATCTAACAGACTCTTCACAACACAATAACTTGTATGAGTGAGCTCTACTGAAAGAGAAGTTAATTTGGTTGGGCCTAAAATGCACTCTTCCCATCCTTGTTGTAAGCCAAAATGGTCAGGCAGCTTATGCAGTGAGGAGAGAGGGGAGGCTGTTGCCTCACTAAAAAAAAAACAAAACAAAACAGGAAGGCGGTAGTGCAGCCCATTAAACTCACATGGCGTGAGGTGCCTGGCAGTGAAGCAGGCCTGGAGGTGTTTATCTTTCTCTCCCCCTCTCTGTCATCCCCTCCTCTCTCCATTTTTCTCTGTCCTATCTAACAACAACAACATCAATAGCAACAACAATAACTATTACAATAAAAAAAAAAAACAAGGGAAACGAAAGGAAAAATAAATTAAAAATACATCTTTTTAAAAAAGCCAGGAGATGACATTTGAGATTGGCTTCTGTGCCCTGGTGTTATACACCATTTTATCTCTGGAAGCCATAACTAATACCAAGGCTAGAAAATCAAGGCAATGTCTTTTCACTTATGAACAGGTCCCTGGTTTCTTAGCAATCTTAATCAAATCTAAACTCATTAAAAGAAAATTACAAGTCAATCCTGGAAACCACCAAAAGCCAGAGCTGAGCAAGCAAGGGAAGGAAAGAGGGAAGGAGTAAAAGTGTAAGGAAACTATATTTTGAAGTGTATAATAACTATTTGCTAGTCTGCTATATTTAGATTCATTTTGCATATTTAGAAACATTAATTATATGTGAATGTTAAATATTCTAAATATGAGTATTTACCTCACTGGTATAATCGTAAAATGTGTTTGTTTTTAAAAAATAAGGGCAACGGCAGATAGCATAATGGTTATGCAAAGAGACTCTCATACCTGAGGTTCCAAAGTCCCAGGTTCAATCCCCTGCACCACCATAAGCCAGAGCTGACTAGTGCTCTGGTAACAAAACAAACAAACAAAAAATTAAAATCAGTTTGTAGGTTGGGGAGATAACACAGCACTAGAGCACAGGACTTATATAACTAAGACCTAGAGGTACAAGTTCAGTTCTCGGCACAGTCAAGTCAGAGTTGGGCAATGTTCTGATAATCGCTTTATCTCTCCTCTAATACATAAAATAAGTATGAATGATACTAAACAAGGACATACAAGTATAGGAGAAAAAGCAGCTAACAACTACTTTGATTTTCTACTTTTGGTACTCATAAATCTTGTAAATTATACTTTGTAAAAAGAATTATATGTTTAAAGATTCGTTGCTGATTATCTGCAAAAGCACACCATATTGTAATTTTAATATAATGAACTTCTTACTGTCTTTAGGTGAAAAAAATGTTTCAAGTAAATTATGATGTGGAATGGCTAGCCTCGGCACTTTTAATTCCCTTGCCTTTCATTTATCACAGTGGCTTCATTATTCACTCAACCATTTTCTAGACATATATTATTCTAGAAATAGCCACAATAAATGACTAAAGTTAAGCAATTTAATCTAGTAAAGTCATTCACAAATGAAAAATTTGGTTCAAGAAATAATTTTAACAGCTTAAAAAAATGGGTGATTTTCGAGAGGGTAAAAATTAGAGATATCTTTTTCCCGTTAGTATAGATACTATGAGGATAGGAACCATGCTTTGGCCCCTTTGCTGGTTTCTTTTTTCTTTTTTTTTTTTTTTTCTGTGATATGGCACCCAATCTGAACCTGGTAATTTAACAACACCTTACAATGAATATTTGTTTAATGAACGGCATGCTTCAGAACTCTTAACAGTATTTTATTCTATACACAAGAAAAACTTCACCTCAAGGGCTAAGTGGTAGTGTACTCAATTGAGTACACACATTACCATGTGGGAGAAAATGGGTTCATTCCCCTGCTCTCCACCTGCCAGGGGGAAGCTTCACAAGTAGTGAAACAGGTCTGTAGGTATTCTCTTATCTTCCTCTTCCCTCTCAACTTCTCTATGTTCTATCAGATAAGAAATAAAAACAACCTTAAGTAAAGCCAACACTAGAACAGTTGGTGCCTTGGGTTTGTTCCAGAGCCAACATATTGCAAAGTATCACACTGAAAATGAATGCCAGAGGAGAGGGGATAATCAGAAGGATATATCAGACTTTGGGAAAAACTAGAATGTTGGGACCTGCTTGGCCTCGATCTAGGCCCAGCAGACACTCCCTAAGCCTGGCTCGAGTTTCGCTGACGGTCACTAACTTCCTCAGAGTGACACAGCACTTCCTGTGAGCCGTGCCTGAATTCACCTCTGCCCTCCAACTGATGATGATGTGTAAAGAGCATAGGCCCCACGATGGTGAAGCCACCTCACACCACCTCTAAAGTCATCTCACCCTATCTTTCCATCCCTACCTCCCCCCACCCCCACCGCCTTTTCCTCAATAAAGCGAGTCACTGCCTTAACAGAACTCCCGACTTGGTGTTTTTTCTTTTCTCAAGTCGTCGACACTCTCCCTCCCGCTCAGCCCCAAAAGGGGGGTCCGGCTGGTCCAGATCTCCCTCCTGGCAACTACCTGTCAGGGAGAACTTGACAGACTGGTGCCCCATGTGAGGCTGCTCAACGGAAGAACACTGACGGGCCAATTGGTCTGCTGGTGAGTGTACCCCCATAAATTATAGGGCAGTCCTCTTCTCTTTCTTCCCCCTCTCACTTTGGCAACATGTGAAAGAATTGAATTTGTCACGACAACTGACGGGCTGTGGCTGGGGCTACTCTCAGGTGAGTCTTGAAGGTCTGACTTACGATATTCAAGTAATGGTGGCCGGTCTGGTTGTTGCTGCTCCTGCCTTGACTGAATAATTGCCTCCGTGTGATTGTGTGCGAGCATGCTGTGAGCCTCATGGCCTTCACGGCCATGGGGCGTGAGTGGGCTCTCTACCTGCATGTCCGTGGAGTCGTTTCAGCTCAGTGGAGATTCTTGGCCATGCCAAGACCGAGGTCAGGGTTTATACAGCCACTCCTAAACTAAGACTCCTTAAGGTCCCATGAGGGGCCCGGTCAGGCGAGCACAGTTGATTGTCTGTCACCCCTCGGGTGCCAGTTCTTTTTCACACCTTTTATTTCTAGTCCTATCATGGGTTCAACTTCATCCAAGGGGCAGCCAGATCCCTCCCTTGAATCCTTGCATATTTTACTTAAGAGTCGAGGCTTGACTCTCTCTGATAATCAAGCCCTTCAAGCCTGGGGGTGCCTACTCAAGTTCGCCCCTTGGCTTCCTGTCACCAGCCTCTTTGACTGGAACACCTGGGACCGAGTAGAACAATTGATTACTCGGGCCCAGGTTGACCAAGGAAAGATTCCCACTCTCGGGGTACTCCCTACTATCGCAGCTCTAAAAAACTGCTTTCCACCCAGGCCTCCCAAGGAAACCAAAGAAAAATGGCCACAAAAGGAGACAGAGATTAAGACTGACCCAAAGATAGATGCACCTGATAAATTGCCCCCACCTTCCTTAGAGCCCCTGTACCCCTCTTTAGACCCCTTTGGTTGTGCTCCCTGGCCCGGCATTAAGCCCTGTTCCTCCAAGTCCCCGACTCCTGAGTTGCTCACTAACCCTTTCTGCACTCCTGGTCCCTTGCCTTCAGTGCCCCCTCCCTATATGGGAGGGGCCTTCGGCTTAGGAGAAACTCCCCACCTTTACCCAGTCAATCTTAATCCCAGGGGTAAAAGACCAGCCACCTGGTATCCCTGGGACCCCAGAGAATTAAAAGAACTAAAAAAGGCTGTGGCCAAAGACGGACCCAGCTCACCCTGGGCCGATAATATTCTTGAGGGCCTACCTCACCAGGCCTGTGTCACGTGGGATTGGAAAGAATTGGCTAAAGCCATCCTGCCTGGGCCCACATTTCTTAAATTTCTGGCCTATTTTAACTAAGAGTGCTGAGCCCAGGGAGAAAGAAACCAAAACGCCCAACCCCCATCCCTATCACCGTTGGTATGCTCTCTGACACCTCTGACCAATTTGCCACAGGTGCCCAACAGGTGGCTATTCCCCCGCCCTTATCAAGATCAAATTAGAGCCATTGGCCTCATGGCCTGGTGAAAGCTCAATGAGGGACCCACTGAATCCCCCATAGCAGGCATTAATCAAAAGGCCAGTGAGGACCTCCCCTCCTTTATCGATAAGGTCCAGAAGAGCTTGCAAAGAAAATTTCCAGCAGGTGAACTTAGGGACCGCTTTGTCAGAGCATTGGTTTGGGATGGCATGAACGTTGACCATAAACTTGCCTGTGCCGGGCTACGTCAGCAGAGTCTTAATCATTGGATTATTGCCGCCAGAGATGTTGGCTCTTCCTCCCACCAGACTAGGGCCTTGGCAGCCGCCCTTAAACAACCCCATAAAAAAGATATAGCCGTCCTAGTTAATACCCTCCAACAAACTTCAACTAGCAAAGGGCGCACTTGCTTTGGTTGTGGCAGAGAGGGCCATTTTAAATGAGAGTGCCCTAACCAGGCAAGAAACCCCCCTAACCAATCTACCGGGGAGCCTCGCACACCCTGCCCCAAGTGCAAAAAGGGCTTTCATTGAGCCCGAGATTGCAAATCTAAATTCAGTATCAACGGCCAACCTTTAAACTCCCTCAGGGGCCATCCCCAGCCCCGTTAAACAAGGGGAGGGGTCATGTCAGGGCCCACTGGACTGTCCCCCTGGTTCCTGGACTTAGACCTAAAATGACCCTTACCATAGGAGAAAAGACATTCAGGTTCCTCATTGACACTGGAGCCGATCAGACAGTTATCTGAAAGGAGGAGGTCCCCCCTTCCTGGCAGTTGTCCCTAGGACCCCCTCTATTGGGAGTGGGAGGGCAGTCCACGTCATGGGAAACCTTCACCTGGCTCCCTTGGGCTGATCACGAAGGCAATCATGGAGAGGTGCACCCCTTGGTGGTCTCTGGCCTTACAGCCAATCTCCTGAGCCAGGACATCCTCGGAGAAGCATTCATTACAACAGACCACAAGAGATTCTATTATGACCTCTTAGATGATGAGGAGTATCAACAGTCCTTTGAACAGGGAAAGAAGATTTTCCCCCATCTACAGGGGAGATCCCCATTTTGAGAAACTATGCAAGTCCTTGCTGCCGTTTCACTCCCAATCCTAAGGGCCACTTCTCGCCCCCCAGTACCAAAAATTCAGTGGAAGCTGGGAGACCCCATATGGGTTGAGCAGTGGCCTCTTCCAACCCCAAAATTACATCAATTACGTCAACTGGTCCAACAACAGCTAGAACTGGGTCATGTGTGGACTTCTACCAGCCCTTGGAATTCCCCCGTCTTTGTGATTAAAAAAGCAAATGGCTCATGGAGGCTCTTACATGATCTAAGAAAGATTAATGAAAGAATGGTCCTCCTTGGGACCCCTCAAAGAGGGCTACCCTGGATACCAGAAATTCCCAGTTCATATCATTTGACCATAATTGATATTAAAGATAGTTTTTTCTCCATCCCCCTACACTCTGATGACTACAGTAAATTTGCCTTCTCTATCCCCTCCACCAACTTTGGGGGACCTGACTCCCGTTTTGAGTGGACTGTTCTGCCCCAGGGCATGGCTAACAGTCCAACAATCTGCCAATATTATATGTGCTCCATTTTTTTCTGCCCTCCAAAAAGACTCTGATGTCCTGTTCTACATTTATATGGACGACATCATCCTGGGAGCCCCTAACTCTGCCGCCATCCAGAAGCTCACTGCTCAGTGTCTCTCTATCCTTAAACAAAACCATTTCCAGATAGCCCCTGAAAAGATCCAAAAGATACCCCCTTTTAAGATTCTTGGATCTATACTATGCTTAGATTCGGTCTCCCCGGTCAAACCTCAGCTCCAGATCCAGGGCTCTTATACCCTCCCTCAGCTGCAAAAGCTGTTGGGGGAAATTAACTGGTTGAGATCTTGGATCCCCATCACTACCGAAGAGCTTCTCCCCCTCTTTGACCTCCTAAGAGATGGTGATCTCTCCTCCAATATACCCCTGGGGCCTGATCACCTAGGGCTGCTTGCCAAGGTCCAGGCCACCATTGATTCAGCGGTTCTTAAATGCTGCGACCCCAGTCTGCCCCTCATCCTTTACATTTTCCCTGGAAAAACATTGTCCACTATCCTGCTCGGTCAAAACGGTGAACCTGTTCATTGGGTTCATCTTTCCGTGGGAGGGGCCCCCCGAGTCTATTCCATGACCGACCAACTAGCTGATTATATTGTTAAAGGTAGGGAGGGACCTTTCTGTCCAACTCTTTGGGGTCGAACCTTCATCTCTTATCACCCCCTTCAAAAATACTGATTTCCTCTGATTACAGAGGAACAATGGCCGGATTGCCCTGGCTCTAGAAGGCTTTCTTGGAAATATAGACTGTCACTATGGGCCTTACAAATGGATGAGCTCCTTTTCTAGACTTGAGTGGAGGCCTCCCCGTCTCTTCCTCTCCCAGCCGGACCCTGATTATCTCACCATCTTTACTGATGGAGGGCACTCGGGATCCTTCATAGTTATTTTTCCTCCCCCTAGACAAGACAATCCGCCCACACCCATAAAGACAGATGTTTACGCTGTCAAGGGGTCAGCTCAGTTCAAAGAACTGTATGCAGTTGTCATGGCACTCAATGCCATGCCTGAGCCATTTAACCTATTTTCTGATAGTCTTTATGTTCAACCTACTACCCAATCTGCTTGAGGCCCATATCAGGCTTGACTCCAATCCCATTACTCCCTTTATGATCCTGACCCAAAACTTGCTTAAGCAAAGAAAAAACCCTCTGTTCATCCAACATCTTCGGGGACACCAAGGCCTTCTGGGACTCCTATCCCAAGGAAACTACATTGCTGACCAATTGGCCTCTCCATTACAATTTCACACCGTCTCTGAGGCCATGTGGTTTCATTCCTTAACACATCTCAACTGGAGAGGCCTCCGCCATAGGTTCCCGCATATCCCCACAAGAGACCTCAAAAAATAGTGTGCACCCTGCAAGTCCTATCAGCCCTTTCTACAGGTGCCCCCTCTTCAGACCATGGGAAGTAACCCCGGGGGCTCCGTCCTAATCATTTGTGGCAAACTGACGTTACCCACTATCCTCCTTTTGGAAAACTCAAGTATATCTTTTTGACAATTGATACCGTCTCCCGCGCATGCTGGGCATCTGCCCACTCCGGAGAAAAATCTAAACATGCTATCAGTCACATGCTTCAGTGCTTTGCCATCCTCGGACTTCCAGACCAGCTTAAAACTGATAATGGCCTGTGCTTTCTCAGCAAATCCTTTTCACAGTTTCTCCACACATGGGGAATTTCCCACACTATGGGCATCCCGTACAACCCCAGAGGATAGGCAATTGTTTAAAGACAAAACCAGGCCCTCAAATCTCAATTACAAAAACAAAAGGGGGAGTCCCTATCCCCACATGACCAACTAAAAAAGGCATTATTCGCCTTGAATATATTAAATTTTTCAAACGAAAGTCCTCAGCTATCCCCCTTCCAGAAACATTGGACCTCCTCTGTCTCATATTGCTCAATCTGGGTCCGGTGGAAAGACCCACTCACTGGAGCCTGGAGAGGGCCAGACCCACATCTCACAGCAGGTAGAGGATTTGGATGTGTGTTCCCCCAAAATGAAAAAAGACCAATATGGATACCGGCCAGAAATATAAAATATTTGCCCCAACAGGGGGATGATGACAATGATCTTCACAAGGTAGCTCTTGTCCCTGAGACCCTCCCCTCTGCTTCCTCCACAGAATTCTTCGAAGGAGAAAATGAAGGCCCTCCTGTTGATCGTGATGATGACACTCCCCAAGATGTGTGATGGAGGATTTGGTGACCCAGGACAAGCCTGGAACGCTCTTGAAAAGATCATGGGTAAACCTTGTGATTGTGGGGGAGGCAAATATAAGGCTCTCCCTACCATGGATATTCCAGCCCGGACTGTGGATTGCCCTTCTGAGATCGCCTACCTTTATAATAATCCACAAAATATGTCCAAATTGTTATGTGTCATAAAGCCCAAGGCCATTCCCGTTATCAATGGCCGTCCGGGACCATGCCCTTGCTCCTCTTACTATCGAACCATGCATTCCACATGCTATGACCAGGCCCAACAATGCACCCACGTCTGATAATAAGACCTTTTGGACGGGCACCCGGAACTTCCTTAATCCTACGGCCAGGTTAGAGGGAGGAAATATAGCCTCCTCCCCTTGCTATGGTTCACCAGGAGATACCCTCTGTTGGGACCTCACAGCACCCATGGGGTTTTCCGATGGAGGAGGGGTCCAAGACAGAGTTAGAAAAATAGAAACTGAACAGATGACTGAGCGGCTCATCAGCTCCCAATATCCTGAGTTAAATCACCATCCTTTGGTCCTCCCTGAGGAACGGGGAGAATTGGCCCTTGATTCTCAGACTGAGGGGGTCCTTGAGACCACCTTTGCTCTCCTCAACCAAACCTCCCCTAACCTTGCTCAAGACTGTTAGCTCTGTATAAATACTGGTCACCCACTACCCCTCGCCCTCATTTCCAACTATTCGGGGTTCAGCTTATCAATCGATCAGAAGTCCAACCCAGCTAACCCAACCTACCTTCTCCCCCAACCACTGCACTCTATTTCCACACGTGGAGGTCCAGGTACTCCCCCTTGGTAATCCAGGGACCTGCCTTCACACGTCTCCTCAACCCAACATTTCCCGCATAGACGTGGGAGAGATCCACCCTTTATGTCACAACAATATTACCTTAAATCCAGGTGACAGAGGATGCCCTCCAGCAGGAATGGTCTTTACCTGCGGCAATAGACTTGCCCACAGTTTCTTACCAACCAACTGGGCGGGCCGTTGTGCTCTGGCCTTTCTCTTGCCAGACATTGACATCATCCCTGGGGGTGAGCCTCTTCCCATCCCCTAATTTGACCTCATTGGAGGGAGACATAAGAGAGCCATTGTCATGATACCCCTGTTAGTTGGTCTTGATGTGACAGCCGGGGTGGCCCTGGGACCGCAGGTATTGGGCTGTCATCCCATTTTTATAAAAAGCTCTCACTCCAGCTGGTAAACGACATGCAACTTGTCTCCAGTACCATTCTAGACCTCCAGAGACGGCTTGACTCCCTCGCCAAAGTGGTCTTACAAAATCGTAGGGGATTAGATGTCCTTACAGCAGAGAAGGGAGGCCTTTGTTTGTTCTTACAGGAAAAGTGCTGTTTCTATGCCAACAGGTCTGGGATCGTCCAAGACAAGATAAAGAAGCTTCAAGAAGATCTAGAGAAAAGGAGGAGAGAGTTCCAAGACAGCCTCCCTGTGGACTGGCCTCCATGGCCTGCTACCCTATTTTCTCCCCTTTCTAGGCCCCCTCCTTCTCCTCCTCTTGACCATGGGGCCTTGCTTGCTCAATAAAAGCGCACAGTTTATCCAGCAAAGGCTCGAGGAAATATGGCTTCACCAAGTTGAGGTCCACTACCACAGACTCAGGACTCTGGAGCCTGACGGCTACGAACCCTCCCCAGCACTCCAGTAGACCAATGACAGGTAAGATCTCAGAGAGACTGAGACAACCTAAGACAGGTCATGAAGCCAATACCCAAAAGCCAGCGTGAGGCATGGTATCCAACGACGGGTAAGATCACTGGCGTGGTGACAACCTAAGACAGGAGCTATGCAACCTGGCATTACAAAAACAGAAGGGGGAGATGCTGGGACCTGATTGGCCTCGATCTAGGCCCAGCAGACACTCCCTAAGCCTGGTTCGAGTTTCGCTGACGGTCACTAATAATGGAGTTATCAATTATAGTAAACTTTTAATCTGCTACAAGTTTTGTTTGACAAGTAAGTGAATTTCAGCTGTCAAGTCTTCACATAAAAAGCATCTACTCAAATGGAATTCCTGGAAATCCATTTGGATCCTGTTCTCTGACATCGCCCACAAGATGGAATGACTACAACACACCCCCGGAAACCAATGATGTGACCTGGCACGACCTGAAGAAACAGATTCACAGACTCCAAAGATCACTCTCTACAGAAAAGCAGAATTCTGGTGGCCGACATTCCCCATCGAGACAGACATGCAGTGTTTCATCCCTTGGCATTTTCTTCTGTGGTCAGCTACTTTGGACTAACACCTCCATCTCAAAGACTAACTTCAGCCAATTGCCTTGAGACTTTATAGACCATGTCTCCTCGCCTGCAGGTTCTGTTCCCAGAGGTAGAAAACTCCCCCTCCTTATTAGGTTATGTCCACAGAGACAGGAAACGCCCTTTGAGGCAAGAGATGCCTCCAGAGGCATGAAGCGCTCCCAGAGGCAAAAAATGCCCTTTCGCCTGTTAGGCCTTGCCCTCTGAGTCAAGAAACGTTCCCCTTGGCATCACACTGGTTATTGCTGCTCGCCTATTTTGTTTTCCATGTCTTATGCCAGTTCTTTTGAAAACGCCTGTACGATATAGGTTTCTGTTCACCCCATAATCCTGATACTATGACCATTAGTTAAAAAGAAAGGGGGAATTGTTGGTATGCTTCTAAAAACCCCTTCTGTTTCATTGGTTTAATCCCCCCTGCTTAACACTATTCTATTTACATAACCACTTCATTCTATTTACATAACCGCTGTTAACAAGCACCACCCTCCCTCCAGGGCATTGGTGGTTCAGTGATAGAATTCTTGCCTGCTCCGCCCCCTCTCCTTGTCATACCCTGATTTTCACCAGTCATTTTTCTCTCCACCCTCTCTGCGTCACATCCTGTTCCCACCCTACTGGGCTAGTATATTTATAAGGACAAGATTGTAGTTTTTAGTTTAGCTTAGCTCGGCTTAGATTGTGCTGCGTCCTGCATGAATAAAGAGATACTGCGTACAGCTCAACCATGAGTCCCTGGTCGTCTGTTACCCGCCCGTGAAGCTAGCCCTGCGAAAACAACAGATAGGTATATCTGAAGAGGAGGACAAGGCCAAAGGCTCAGAGTCCATTTTCAGAGCAATTTTAGCTAAGAACTTCCCTCACTTAGGAAACCATCAGAACATTCTCGAATTTCAAGAGGCAGAACGATCACCCAGATTTATAAATACAAAAAGACCAACACCAAGGTACATTATTGTAAAACTATCTAAAGTCAATGACACAGAAGAAAAATTGCTGGCCGCTAAAGAAAGGAAAGAAGTTACATACAAAGGCAGAACTATAAGACTTTCATTAGATTTCTCTTCACAAACTCTAGAAGCAAAGAGAGAGTGGAATGGCATATTCAAAGTTCTAAAGGAGAGGGAATTCCAGCCATGAATACTGTAAAATTATCCTTCAAATATAAGGGAGAAATAAAGGTTTTCTCAAATATTCAAGAACTAAAGGAATTGTCACAATCAACCCCACCTTACAAGAACTACTTCCTCGGGAGTCGGGCAGTAGCGTAGCAGGTTAAGTGGAGGTGGCGCAAAGCACAAGGACCGGCATAAGGATCCCGATTCGAGCCCCCGAGTCCCCACCTGCAGGGGAGTTGCTTCGCAGGCGGTAAAGCAGGTCTGCAGGTGTCTATCTTTCTCTTTGCTTTTCTTTCCATCTCTCTGTCCCATCTAACGACAAAATCAATAACAACAATAATAACTACAACAACAGTAAAAAAAAAAAAAAAACTACTTCTTCCCACAAGGAGGAAGCAAAGGAATACACATTCCAAGAACCACATTGCAGATGCTACCATGTTGTCAGTCTGACTCGCCAGAACCAGCATACCCTGGAACCCAGCCTCTCCAGAGCCCCACCCCAGTAGGGAAAGATAGGGACAGGCTGAGAGTACGGATCAACCTGTCAATGCCCATGTCCATCAGAGAAGCAATTACAGAAACCTCACCTTCCACCTTCAGTACCCCATAATAACCCTGGGTCCATGCTCCCAGAGAGATAAAGAATAGCAAAGCTTCCAATGGTGGGTATGGGATATGGAACTCTGTGGGAAATGTGTGGAATTTCACCCTTCTTATTCTATGGTTTTGTTGATATTTTCTATTTTTTGTTTTACAAATAAATTAAATTAAAAGAAAAGGAATAGAGCAAGACCATAGAAAAATTGCCAAATATATGTATCAAGAGATAGATAGCTATAGAAATAATAGCTTATATCTGTAACCTTAGGAGAACTGCTATAGTTTCTAATGGAAGGAATGGTGACACAAAATTTTGGTGGTGGGAATGGTGTGGAATTATACCCATGTTATCTCATAATTTTGTAAATCAATAATAAATCACTAACAAATTTTTTTAATTAAAAAAATAAGACCACAAACTAAAAAAGATTTTGTACAGCTTAAGAGAACACCACACACACACACACACACACACACACACATTTAAAGGCTAGGAGAAGATATCCGCACATCAGTAATCAGCCAAGTGACTGCTATCCAATGTATATAAAGAACTCAGGGGGGTTGGGTGGTGGCGCACCTTAAAGTACCTAATGAAATAGTCTCTACTTAAACCTAGATACCTTCCTCACCTACTTCCTATTACACTTCCCTCAGTCACTCCAAAGCTCACCTTATCAAAGTAAGGACTACAAAAGCTGAATAAGAACAAGAGACTGGCATACTTTAATGATGACTCTTTAGTCACTATCAGGCCACCCCATCAGCTGGGGCCCTAGTAGAGGAGTCCTGGGATTCCCACATAGACACAATGAGCCTAAACCTCGAATATATCCCTCTCCCCCATTATCACTGGCCATCTTCATCAGGAACAACATAATGGACCCCTTTGGGGCCCCCATAGGACCTTGCCCTCAATGTGAATCAATAATGGTAGAGAATGTTCCATCCTCCAAAGAAGGGTTGGATAACATACTCTATCTACCACCTGAAGAAGATGGGTCCTCAATAATTCCTCTCCTGGGGTTATACCCTAAGGACTCCATAACACCCAACCAAAAAGAGGTGTGTACTCCTATGTTCATAGCAGCACAATTCATAATAGCTAAAACCTGGAAGCAACCCAGGTGCCCAACAACAGATGAGTGGCTGAGAAAGCTGTGGTATATATACACAATGGAATACTATGCAGCTATCAAGAACAATGAACCCACCTTCTCTGACCCATCTTGGACAGAGCTAGAAGGAATTATGTTAAGTGAATTAAGTCAGAAAGATAAAGATGAGTATGGGATGATCCCACTCATCAACAGAAGCTGACTAAGAAGATCTGAAAGGGAAACTAAAAGCAGGACCTGATCAAATTGTAAGTAGGGCACCAAAGTAAAAACCCAGTGGTGAGGGGTAGGCATGTAGCTTCCTGGGCCAGTGGGGGGTGGAAGTGGGCGGGAGGGATGGGTCACAGTCCTTTGGTGGTGGGAATGGTGTTTATGTACACTCCTAGCAAAATGTAGACATATAAATCAGTAGTTAATTAATATGAGAGGGGGAAATCAATTGTATGTCTCAAAGTTTCTCAAAAGACAAACTGAATCTTTTTAATATATAGGCTATGTATTTGATATGCGGACTCTCTCAAAAGCCTAGACCAAGTAGATTAGAAGCTTCCAATAGCACAGCTATATACAAGATACTGGGTACTGTCCAGGAAACCATAACAAAGGGACTTTTCAAAGTTAACCCAATTAACAAATAATGTGATGATAATATTAACTATCGATTGTCTTTTTGAACCCTAAGACAGCAGGAACCTCACATCTTCACTATAGAGCCCCTACTTCCCCCAGTCCTGGAACCCTTGGATAGGGCCCACTTTCCCGTATGCATCTCCCAATCCAAACCAAACAACATTGCATCTGCCGATCACAAACTAACCAAAGCAACGATTGCTACCTCAACATGCTTCACCCCAGAATGTATCCAGAGACTTCACGTGTGGAATGACAACCCTTCAGCTTCATTACTCGGGTGAGACCTTTCCTTTAATAGTACACTCTAATTTCATCTCAGGTAGTTCACTTTCCAACAAAGTCCCATAACCTAGATATACACCAGTTTCTGTGAGAGAGAGCTTATGTGCACACGTATCCATAAACTACTGCAAAATATATACCTGAAAGCAGGACTACACTAGAGTTTGCAGTGAGTACCTCCCTAACACTTCCTCTCCACTATTCCAAGCTTGGGATCCATGATTGCTCAACAAATTGTTTGGCTTCATATGTTAACTCTCTTTTCAATCACCAGGTTCCAGATGCCACCAGGATGCTGGCTAGGCTTCCCTGGATTGAAGACCCCACCAATGTGTCCTGGAGCTCAGCTTCCCCAGAGTCACACCCTACTAGGGAAAGAGAGAGGCAGACTGGGGGTATGGACCGACCAGTCAACGCCCATGTTCAGCGGGGAAGCAATTACAGAAGCCAGACCTTCTACCTTCTGCATCCCTCAACGACCCTGAGTCCATGCTCCCAGAGGGATAGAGAATGGGAAAGCTATCAGGGGAGGGGGTGGGTTATGGGGATTGGGTGTTGGGAATTGTGTGGAGTTGTACCCCTCCTACCTTATGCTTTTGTTCACTAATCCTTTCTTAAATAAAAAATTAAAAAAAAAAAAAAGAAGATGGGTCCTAAAACTGGTGCAACATGGAATGTTCCTACTCATGACCACAGAATGCAAGTTCTGACCTACAGGGATATAGAGATTACATAGGCTCCTGTGATGAATATGGTCCCCAGATCAAATCGATGAGGTTTACAGTCAACAATACTTATACATTTATTCCATACTTGGGAACTACTCTCTTTCCTGACCCAGCTCTCTAGCTCTTTCTTCAGCCATGACATCATCTCCCCAGACAATAACTTGGGTCCACCTGCATATCAGATGTCAGGCTCAGACAAAAACTAGTAAAGTTATGGGCCCTTTGGAATATACCTGAAATAGACTACTAGCTATTTCCAAAACGGAGACCCTAAATCTTCATCTGCTCCATCCTTCAGGTTCATGATTAGTCAACAATTCATTTGGCTTTATAGGAAAGGAAAATTAAAGACTCAATCCTATTTACAATTGAGTCCAAAAAGATAAAATACCTTGGGGTGAATGGACTTTTACAATGAAAATGATAGGACAATGCAAAAAGAAATAAAGGACAAACAGAATCTTGTTCCTAGATTGAAAGAATAAACATTATATAGATGGCCCTTCTATCACAAGCAATCTACAATTTCCATGCAATCCCCTATCAAAGTTCCAATGATTTTTTTTTTCTCTACAGTTATTGCTGGGGCTTGTGCCTGCGCTACAAATCCACTGCTCCTGGAGGTTATTTTCCCCTTTTGTTGCCCTTGTTTATAATTGTTGTTATTATTATTATTGCCATTGCTGCTGTTGTTGGATAGGACAGAGAGAAATTGAGAGAGGAGGGGAAGACAGAGAGGGAGAGAGAAAGATAGACACCTGTAGACCTGCTCATATCTAGTGATATGAGGGGCAGGGGATAAAGTGCAGAGTTTGACTTAGTTAAGGATCTTAGGTAGCCAGAAGGGCGGAATCTAGGATCCTCTGGCATACCCATTCTCATCTTTAAGTTGATAAGGTAGCACTGGAGGCTGCAGAGTGCCGGGCCTGTGTGGGAACAGGCATATCAATGCGATTGTGGGCAGCCAGGGACAGAGCATCGTGGAGGGATTCTCTTTGGGGTTCTCTAGGTATAATATGTCATCAGCAAAGAGTAATTTCTTTTCCAATCTATATGCCTTTGACTTCTCTTTCTTGTCTGATTGCTGTGGTACCTCAAGAACTATATTGAATAACAGTGGAGATAGTGGACATCCTTGTTTGGTTCTTGATTTTAGGGGGCAAAGCTTTCAGCTTTTCTCCATTGAGAACGATGTTAGCTGTGGGCTTGTCATATATGGTCTTTATTATGTTGAGGAATGGTTCTTCTATTCCCACTGCCTGGAGGGTCTTTTTCACAAATGGGTGTTGAATCTTTTCAAATGCCTTTTTGCCATCAATTTTCATCTTTTTTTTTGTTGTTGTTGTTGTTGATATGATGAATTACATTTATTGATTTGTGGACATTGAACTATCCCTGTTTCCCAGGGATAAATTCCATTTGTTCTTGGTGAATTATTCTCTTGATATGTTCTTGGACTCAATTTGCTAAGATCTTATTCAGGATCTTTGCATTAATGTTCATCAGGAGTATAGGATCTAAGGGGCTGAGCCGTGGCCCGCTGGATTAAGCCTACATAATACGAAGCACAAGGACCTGCCTCTGGTTCCCCACCTTCAGGGGGGTCGCTTCACAAGTGCTGAAGCAGGTGTCTGTCTTTCTCTCACTGTCTATCTTCCCCATCCCCTCTCAATTTCTCTGTCTTATCCAATAAAATGGGGGGGAAATGGCCACTAGGAGTTGTGGATTCATAGTACAGGCACCGAGCCCCAGTGATAACTATGGAGGCCCCCCCAAAAAATTGGCTTACAGTTTTATTTCCTGGTAGAGTCCTTACAGCTTTGAGGATCAATGTAATGTTTGCCTTATAGAATGTATTTAGTAAGTTTGCCCTTCCACATTTTTCTGGAATAGCTTGAGAATAGGTATTAGTTTTTTCTTTAAAGTCTTATAGAATTTGTTAAAGCCATCTGGGCGTAGATTTTTTTTTTTATTATTATTACCGATTCAATTTCTTTCTTTTCCTTCTACTTCTTCTCCTTCTCCTCCATCTCATTCTCCTCCTTCTTCTTTGTAAATTAGCTTTTTCTGAGGGTATTTATTTATTTATGACAAAGAAATTGAGAAGAGAGGGAAAGAGACAGAAAGAAACCTGCAGCCCTACTTCATAACACATTAAGTTTCCCCCCTGCAGGTGGGGATCAGGGGCTTAAACCTGGGTCCTTATAATGTGTATACTCAACCAGGTGTACTGACGCCTGGCCTCACCAATTCAGTTTCCAAACTATTGACTGGCTTGTTTAAGCGTTCTATTTCATCTTGCATTAGGCTTGGCAGATAGTATGATTCTAGAAATGCAGTCATCTCTTCTAGGTTATCTAATTTCTACCCATAGATATGTTCATAATATTCACGGATGATTCTTTGTATCTTATCACCTTCAGTTGTAATTTCATTTCTCATTTCTGTTTGCTTTTATCATACCTTTCTCTCTTTTTTCTTTTTGTGAGTCTAGCTAGTGTTTTATTTTTTCAGAGAGCCAACTCTTGGTTTCATTAATCTTTTGAATCATCTTTCTGGATTCTATTAATTTCTGCTCTGGTTTTGACTATTTCCTTCTTTCTGCTGACTTTTGGGTCTCTTTGTTGCTCTTTTTCTAGTTGGCCCAGTTGTGATGTTAGGTAGCTTGAGATCCCTGTTTGTTAATATAGGCCTGTATTGCTATAAACTTCCTTCTTAGGACAGCTCTTGCTACATTTCACAGAGGCTGGTAGTCGTCTCTTCGTTTTCATTGTTCTCCAAGTGATTTTTAATTTCTCTTTTGATTTCTTCAGTGGCCCAATTGTTATTCCAAAGTGTATTGTTCCATCTCCATAGTTTGGGTGTATTTCTTTGTTTCATTTTGGTTTTGCCTCAAGTGTTATCACTGGGGCCTGCACTATGAATCCACTGCTCCTGGTGGTCATCCCCCCCCACACACACACACACTTTATTGGAAAAGACAGAGAGAAATTGAGAGAAAAGGGGAAGTCAGGGAGGGGGAGAGAAAGATAGACACCTGCAGACCTGCTTCACCACTTGTGAAGAAACCCCCCTGCAGGTGGGGAACTAGGGGCTGGAACTGGGATCTTTGTGTGAGTCCTTGTGCTTTGCACTCTGTTCACTTAACCTGGTGTGCCACCACCCAACCCCCCTCTGAGTTCTTTTTAATTAGTTAATTAATTTATAAAATGGAAATAAAATAAGAACATAGGCTAAGAGGGCTACAGTTCCCACCACCAGAGCTCCATATTCCATCCCCTCCCCTGTTAGCTTTTCTATTCTTTATCCCTCTGGGAGTATGGGTCATTATGGGGTGCAGGGGTCATTATCCCAGGGTCATTATGGGGAGCAGAAGCTGGAAGGTCTGGCTTCTGTAATTGCTTCCCTGCTGAATGTGGTCGATCCATACTCCCAGCCTATCTCTTTCTTTCCCTAGTGGGGGACGGCTCTGGGGAAACAGAGCTCCAGGACACATTGGTGGGATCATCTGCCCAGGGAAGTCCGGTTGGCATCATGTTAGCATTTGGAACCTGGTAGCTGCTTCACCACTTGTAAAGCAAACCACCACCCCCACCCCCTGTAGGTGGGGAGCCAGGGGCTAGAACCGAGATCCTTATGCTGGTCATTGAGCTTTGCACCATGTGCACTTAACCCACTGCGCTATCACCAGACCCCCAATGGTTTTTTTTTTAAGCAAATTCAACAAATTGTCCAAAAATCTGTGTAGAACCAGAAAAGGCCACAAGCTGCCAAAGCACTTGTGAGAAGAAAGTAAAAGTATGGAGCTATCATGCCCCCCAACTTCAGTTTATACTACAAAGCCATAGTAATCAGAACAGAATGGTACCAGAATAAAAAATGAACATTTGGGTCAATGGAACAGACTGAAAAGCCCAGAAATGAGCCCACACATATACAACCACTCAACATATAACAAAGGGGCCAAAGTCATTCAGTGGGGTAAACGACTCTTCAATAATGCTGGAAAAGTTGAACAGTTACATGAAGAAAAGTGGAACTAGACCATCACCTACCACCATATACCAAGGTCATATCAAAATGGATTAAAAATCTAGATATTAGACCAGAAACTCTAAAATTTATAGAAGAAAGTGTCAATGATACTCTGCAGGACCTTCACATCAAAGATGTATTTGGAGACTCAACCACCTGGGCACAGAAAATGAAAACAAGAATAAATGAATGGGATTACATGAAACTAAAAAGCTTCTACACATCAAAAGCAAACACACAAGGATAATCAGGCAACCGAGTAAATGGGTGAAGATATTGGCACATCACACACCAAAGGATTGATATCAAACATCTATACAAAATTAGTGCAGATCACAAAAGAAGCAAAAAAATCACCCAATAAAAAAGTGGGCCAAAGAAGTAAAAAGTTTCTGGGGCCGAGTGGTGGCACACCTGGATGAGCGCACACATTCACAGTGCACAAGGACCCAAGTTCAAGCCCTCAGTCCCTACCAGCAGGGGGAGATAAAGAGGGAGAGAGAGACACCTGCAGCTCTGCTTCACCACTTGCAAAGCTACTGGTCTCTCTCTCTCTCTTCCTCTTTATTTCCCCCTTTCCTCTCTATTAAAGATAACAACAAAAAAACGTAAAAAAAAAAAAAGTAAACAGTTTTCTAAAGAAAATGTATACATAGCTAACAGACACATGAAGAAATGCTTCACTTCATTTATCAAGAGAAATCCAAACTAAAACTATACTGAGATACCATCTTACACCTGAGAGAAACAAACCAGGAAATAACAGGTATTGGAAAGGTTGTGAAGAAAGGGAACTCTACTTCACTGCTGGTGGGAATACAAACTAGTACAGCCCCTTTGGAAGACTGTATGGACAGTCCTTAAACAAATAAAAATGGAATTACCATATGATCCAGCAATACCACCCTTAGACATTTACCCATAAACACTCAAGCATTAATCAGAAGGGACAAATGCACCCCTATGTTCATAGCTCCATTATTCACAACAGCCCAAGAGTAGAAGCAGCCTAAATGGCCATCAACAGATGACTGGCTAATGAAGTTATGGACTATATATTCTGCAAAATACTACTCTGCAATCAAAAGGATAGTATGTCCTTTAGGATAAAATGTATGGGACTGGAGGTGATTATGCTTAGCGAAATAAGAGATGAAAGACAACTACTAGACAACTTCATTCATATGTGGAATCAAGAGATCTGATTTACATGAACTTGCCAAAAAAAAAAAAAAATCTCCAAACAAAACAGAAGCAAGCAAACTATAAAACTTGTAAGAACTATGATGGTTATCTTTGTGAGGTGGTAGGATAGGGGAGGAGATTCAGTGGTGGGTGTGATTTCGGAAACTATTAATAATAAATTTAAGGTTTTTTTTTTAAAACCTGTCTTTCTATAGATGTGCATTTCCTATCATAATGGGAGGGGTGATGCTGATTTCTTCATTGCCCAATTAAATTAGTGGAGCAATAAAACAAGTTTACTGTTTATAGAAGAACCATTCCTAAGGGGTGGGTGGTGTCACATCTGGTCAGGAGCACATGTTACAATGTGCAAGGACCCAGGTTTGAGCCTCAGGTCCCACCTGTAGTGGTAAAGTTTTGCAAATGGTGAATCAGCGCTGCAAGTGTCTATCTCTCTCCCTATCTCCCCCACCCTCTCAATTTCTGGCTGTCCAATAAATAAAGATAATAAAAACAAACAAAAAAGAACCATTCCTAAAAATAACAAATACTATTTATGACAAACCCACAGCTAATATTACTAACACAGCTTACATCAGTGAGTTCCAGAAACTCCTTATACTATGTATATAGTTTTTTTTCTTCTTATAATATGTCCTCTATTTGATTATTTATTTATTTACCTCCAGGGTTATTGCTAGGACTCAGTGCCGGCACTGCAAATCCAATGCTCCTGGAGGCTATTTTTTTCCCCATTTTTGTTGCACTTGTTGCTATTATTGTTATTAATGCCATTGTTGTTGGATAAGACAGAAAGAAATGGAGAGAGGAAGGGAAGACAGAGAGGGGGAGAGAAAGATAGACACCTGCAGACCTGATTCACTGCCTGCAAAGCGACTCCCCTACAGGTGGGGAGCCAGGGGCTCGAACTGGGATACTTAAGCTGGTCCTTGTGCTTTGCACTATCTGCGCTTGACCCGCTGTGCTACTGCCCAATTCCCTTGATTATTTTCCAATGTAACAATCTTCTGTGTACTGTGTGCAAGGTCCTGGACTTGAGGAGAAGTTCCATTAAAAACATTCAGCATTACAAGAGAAGGGAACACAAAATAAATTAGGTAAGTATCTACTCCATTAACTTTCTTTTTCTTTTTTTTTTCCCCCTCCAGGGTTATTGCTGGGCTCGGTGCCTGCACCATGAATCCACCGCTCCTGGAGGCCATTCTTTCCCCCTTTTGTTGCCCTTGTTGTTGTAGCCTCATTGTGGTTATTATTATTGCCATTGTTGATGTTGTTCGTTGTTGGATAAGACAGAGAGAAATGGAAAGAGGAGGGGAAGACAGAGAGGGGGAGAGAAAGATAGACACCTGCAGACCTGCTTCACCGCCTGTGAGGCGACTCCCCTGCAGGTGGGGAGCCGGGGGCTCGAACCAGCATCCTCGGATCCTTACGCCAGTCCTTGCGCTTTGCACCACATGCGCTTAACCCACTACGCCACTGCCCGAACCCCTCCATTAACTTTCTAAGAGGAATTACGAAATAAAGTTCACTCTCTTTTACCAGATCTTATGAAACTTCCCATATAATCTCCAGTATTGAAAGTGGCTCAAAGCTGAAATTATTCAAGAAAAAAAAGTGGAGGGTAAAAGGAAAAAATATGAATCAGTATAGGTTGTAAATGTCCAGATATTCTAATATGCTCCTTTTTGGGAGCTATCTCCTCATGATACTGCTATTCAATGCCTCTTCCATAAGGGATCAAATTGAGAAGTGGTAAGGAAGTTAAACAGAAAATACAATGAATAGCATATGTAAATTAACATGGAAAATTGCATACTCCTAAAACATATAATTTAAAATTATTTCTTAATAGTTATTTGATTGTTAATTAAGTATTTATTATATTTATTATTTATTATCATAATTAATTATTATTATTAATTATTTCTTAACTCAACGTAGTACAAAGAAATTCTAGGATGTCTCTCATTCTTCAGGATTGCCCATGCAGTCCATGCTGTTTGTTACCAAAGGTATTAAGTACCTCTCTCACCCATTCTAGGTTCAAAATATGTTACCTCTGGTGTCAATCAGTCCTCAAAATGGACACATTTCAGCAAAGCTTCCAACTGGGAGTGGGTGAAGTAATTATAGGTTGCCTAGACAGTTTATATATAAACAAGATAGCATACAATATGGGGCATTACAGTATCGATAATTGCTAGCCATTTATTTTAGTTGAAAATACAAGCCTAGTGACAAAAAGAAAATTATTTTTTATGAAACATATAGGAGAAGTTAATACCTTTCCTAGGTTCAGAATACTCCAGATACTTTATTATAAAACAATGGGAGCCCAGTCAAAATAGTTTAGGCAGAAAAAGAAGTTAATAAAAGGCACAGAATTTCCTGGAATCTCAATAAATCAATTCTGGAGATGACCATAAATAATGCTCTGGCCACACTGCAGACTTTCTCAGGTGGTAACATCTCAGTCACCATCCCATACAACTACAACTTCTGGAATGTTACTGTTGCTGTTTCTAGACATTGAATATATCTATTTGAAAAAGTTTTTTTCTAGACAGTGTTCCTTGAAAGAACACCCCCACTCCATACCCACACTTAGCAGTGTAATACGCATCTGACTGACTTCAATACTGATTCCAGGGTTGGCTTGATGTTTCAATGACTGACTTGAGGTGAGTGGGAATGCTGTGATACAAGCTCTATTTATGCCTAGACATGAAGCCCAGCATCACCTGGCAATGACCTTAGAACCATGCAGAGATCAAGCATTTATAAATAAAGCTAATACAAGGAAGCTAGGGAGAAAACCGGCAAGAGAGAAATTAGACGCTGTTGGAATGCTGGATAGGAACTCATTTAAATATCTCTCTTGGACTACAAAGCAATTGACTTCCTCTTTTAAACCTACTTTGACTCAGGTTTGTGTTTCTGTAAAAGAAAAGCCATTATTCCTAAGTGTCAACACAGGCCAAATAACTGGAATATATAATTTAATTTTAAAAAGCTCACTGAATCCAGTTTTTTTAAAAATATTTATTTATTCCCTTTTGTTGCCCTTTTTTTTTTATTGTTGTAGTTATTATTGTTGTTGTTTTGTTGGACAGGACAGAGAGAGGAGCAGGTGGGGGAGCTGGGGGATCCTTACGCTGGTCCTTGCACTTTGCGCCACCTATGCTTAACCCGCTGCACTACCGCCCAACTCCCTGAACCCAATTTTTTTTACAAGGGCAATCTTTCATAAAATATTCTATTAGATGATTCATACTCATTTTTTCTCTGAATGGATTGTTTTATATAAAGCATAATAAAAATCTAAAAATTTCAGAAAGATACCAATAAAAGTAGAACTAAAATTCCAGAAAGACTCAATTATAAACAAGCATGTAGTACATCAGTCAATTTCAGCAGAGAATGGAAATTGGAATTCAGCAGAGAATGGAAACACACAATTCTTTTTTTTTTTTTCAGTACATTTTTCTGGAATATTGGCTACTTGCAAAATTAATGAGAGGTTCCAACCCAAAATACATTCTAATGTAAAGAATAAGAAAACAGAAGAAAAAGGAAGAAGAAAACAAGTAGAGGAAATGAAAAGAAAGCCATAAAAGAGCCACACTACTTTACTCATAAATATTTTATTCAAAATATAGAAAAGAGCTTCTTAGAAAAATACAAAGGCAGAAGATGACAGACATATAGATAAATGATAGAGAAAAGAAGAAAAAAACTTTCTTGGAGATTATAAAAATCCACACATTTGCTTTATCACGGACACAACCTAGATTCCCACCACACTGTTGGACGGACACTTGAGTGTCTCTCTGTGCCTCTCTTAATCTTTCCATCTGAAAAAGTTGGTGTTGGAGCGGTGAAACTCCAGTGATAGTCACGTCAGCAGGTGAAAAGTTAATAATGAAGTGGGACAGGTATATCCAATATACAAGGCAGACTGGAAAATATATAAGCAATGTGAGTTGAATCAATTAAAAAATAGCAGAGGGGGCTGGGTGGTGGTATACCCAGTTAAGTGTACACATTATAATGTGCAAGGCCCCAGTTCAAGCCCCTGCTCCCCACCTGCAGGGAGGAAGTTTCATGAGTGGTGAAGTAGTACTGCAGGTGTCTCTATGTTTCTCCCTCTCTATCTTCCCCTCCCCTCTCAAAGAAGAAGAAAAGGGGGAAAAGAGGGGAGAGGATGGGAGGGGAAGGGAAGGGAGAGGAAGGAAAAAATAAAAAGGAAAAATAGCTGCAAGGAGCAGTGAATTCATCGTGCAGACACCAATCCCCAGTGATGGTCCTTGTAGCAATTAAAAAAATAATAAATATATATCAAAGGTAACAGAGATGCATTCTTTTAAAAGGAAAACCATTCATATAAATCTAATAAGCTAAAGTTGTCTATTAATTCTAGAAAAGAATAAAGAAAAAAAGGATCTTCAGGTCAAAGAGACAGCATAGCAGATTATACAACAGACTCATGGCTGGGCCACCAGGAGTCCCAGGTTCAATCTCTGAGCAGTGGTCTGGTAAAAAGAAAAAAAAAAAAAAAAGTAAACAGATAGGCACAGCTATGTTCTAATAAAACCTTTAAAAACATGTTTTAAAAAATGTGGGGTTGTCTTTAAGCCAAGAGAAATAGTATAGCAGAGACTTGAGGCCTCAGACTCCGCAGATTCAGTCTTTCGTGAAAATCATTTTGAAAATAAAAGTATATATCTGCACAAAATCACAAAGGAAGCTGTGTGTATAAATATTTTATACACATAAAAACCCAACTCATAATGCAATAGATTTATGATAAATGCCCCAAGTTTACATAAAAACCTCAAAAACTAATGGAATCTAAGTCACTGGGAAATAGTAAGTCTTCTAATAAAATATGTCCTCTTTACGCATTACTGTTTGCTAAGATTTAAGTTGAAGAGTATAACAGAACTGACATGAAAATTAATGATTTTATTCATATCTTGATTAACATTTTATAACTTTGTGACTTCAGTTCTTAACAGAAATTAGATGACTTTCCACTAAGAGAGTACAATTTACATGGTATCAGTAAAACCAAAGAAAATGAGACATTTTCTTAGCTTCTGATGACTTAATAGTCATTTAACAAATGATTTATTTTAAAAACATTTTCAAAGATATGCAGTGTTCTTATATTGATTCAATAGACTCAAACTTAACCACTCTTAAAAGAATCAAGAAAAATAAGGAATGAAGTTACCACAAGACCTATTAATTAGAATTCTAGGTAACTGCCCAAGTGATATGAATAATATGCTCACACAAAAACTTATACACAAATGTTATTAGCAGCATTATTCATAATTGCCCTAAAATGAAAACAGCCTTAATGACCACTAGTGAAAGGAAAAACAAAATATGATATATTCATACAGTGAAGTCTTACTTAGAAATAAAGAGGAAATGCTAATACATGCTACAATATACTAAAACCTTAGGGGAAAGTATGCTGAGTACACAAAGGCAGTCATAAAAGGTCTCATAATATGATTCCATTTATATAATGCAGAAAAGACAAAGTAGTTCACACAGTGGTTCACAGGCAATGCAAGGAACTAGTGACTGCTACATTGTATGTTGTGATGGAAATGTTCTGCAATTAGTGTTAATGGCTGTACAAATTTGTGAATGTACCAAAAATCATTGTATTGCACTTTAAAAGAGTGAATTTTTATGGTTTTTAAATTACACCTCAAAGTAGCTAATATTTTAAAATAAAGAAAAATGAATACATTTAAACACTTTATCAAGACAAATTATTTTAATTGTTTATTTTATTAATAACCATGTTAGAAGAAAAAATAAACTGAAGGTTTCCAATGGGAATTAATGTTCACATTAAAAATGGAAAAGTGTGTTTGTAAAGCAGCTTACAGGAAATTACAGGACACAGGTACTTCAGGCTTCTAGGACTTTCTTGAGAGGGACTAAAATGACATAAAAATCAGTCTTGCACTGCTATTCATGCTTGGCAGTTTTTCTATTTCTGGTGTATTAGATTTGATTTCTTGTTTTCTTTTTTTTTGTGTGTGTGTTTTTGTTTGTTTACTTTGCTTATGTTTTAACCAGAGCACCAGATCTCATGCTAGAAGGTCTATGCATGTAAGTCTCATGTGTGTGCTAATGCTATGCTAGGTCTCCAACAGACTTGAGTCATGAATCCAAAAGCATGACACCCAAACCCCTTGTATAGCTCACATTATAGAAATAATGAATGTCAAAAGTACAGAATATTACAATTGCAGATAAGGGTCTCATATAATCATTTCCCTCTTCTCTCAATCCATTTCAGTTAGGTCCATCTATTTCAGAAATGTATATTATCTTACTATTAAGTTTTAAGAGAAAAGATCAAATGCCTCTTTTAGAGATGTGCATTCTTTTCTTTAAAACTTATTATAAATTGCCACAGCAACTAAAGTAAATAGAATACACAGTTGGTTCAAATAATGATGAAAAAAACATTAGTTCTACTGTCATAGATCCAGCCCAACATCATCTTGGCTTCAGTCACCAAATACCTTAATAATAGTAGGAGAACATTAAAAAAAAAAAGACTTTTAAAAATTATTTTTCTGTTCGGCTTAAGAGCAGATACAAACTTTAAATTTAGCCATGTAGTATCAACAGCATAACCTACAGCTGTATTCTCAATGCTGAGGTACACTAACTACATGGATAACCTTAATTCAAATGAATTTCCCTTACTGTATGGCCTGCATATATTTCACTGTTACTACCTTTCTAAAAATAGTACAGACTTAAATTGTAGTAAACTGAACCAACAGTTTTAGAAGTCTTGACGGCGCGGTATCCTCTGACATATATGGATGAGGGACTTGCTGTCACCTCATGTGCCATACCTGGTATGCACTGGGCCGTAGCTTCAGTGGTTATGGTTGGACCAATGGAGGACTGCTGCTGGCTGGAGCTCACTTCGGGCTCTGTGTTAACTGAGGGAGAAAGGGCTACCTCACAGGAGGAAACCTGGCTGGGCAAATGGGGGAGGAACTCTTCAGAAGCAACTTGTTCATCTTGTCCAGGCAGTTGCAGAGCAGACAGAGGGATGCTGATCTGTTTGTTAGGATGGGATGTGCTTACAGGCATCTGCATGGTAACCTGCTGGCTGGTGCTATGACTACCAGGAGGTCCTCTATTCGGTGAAGCCAGAGATACCCTGGCAGTCTTCTGGACAATTGGTCTGGACAACATAGAAGGGGATACAGACACACCCTGTGGGTCTAGCTCTGTGCTGATGGCAGATGTTACATGGGGAATCAGCTTAGCAGACCCCACACAAGAGGGACCAGCATGAGTCTGAGGTTTGGGTTTTGCCATCTGAGTCAATGACAGAGCTGGCCCATCTATGCCTCCAGTTAGCTCTGCATTTGCCACAATGTAATAATCTTCAGGAATCTCTTGTTTGATTTTCTTAATGATGACATCATTGCTGCATTCATCAACCATCTGAGTCTGGGAGCTTGAATGAAGAGAAGATGGTACTATACCAGGTCTTTTTCGAGCAATGCTTTGAGGCCTTTGCATTTGAGGTTCAAAGTCGCTATCTTCATCTGTAACAGAAGACTCACAAACCATGTCAAATAGGGTGTTTTCATCTTCATATTCTTCAACAGCTTCATCTAGTTCAGAGGGCTCACTGCAATAAGAGAAGTCACAAGAATCTCTGGTTCGACTACAGTCTAGTTTTGCTTTCACTGGTCTCCCAGGATATCTTTCAACAGGACTAGTTTGTGTCTCAGAGGGTACTCCAATTATACTGGGACTATCAGAGTTAAAACTTCTGTTATCCTGGAAACAGACTCTTTCTTGTGATCCAGCTCTGCAAGTAGCTGTCAGTGGCCAGTGGTACGCATGACCGGCACTGCAACCCCACATTGCTGTTAGGTTCCCATGGGAACCTTCTGAAAGCAAGTGTTTCAGGTTTGGAATGAGGTTGCAAATGGTCCCATGACTGTGGGCCCAGCTGACCAATTTGGACAGATTCTCAGATGAGGTATGAAGGCAATCCTCCATGTTACAGGATCAGCAGTCTCTTTCCTAAAATAAAATAAAAAAAATAATAAAGGCTGTTATTACCCAAGACATTCCCATAACTCAATTACTTCAATTACTTTGAACTATGATAGTGATGTGGCATAAAAAAAATAATAAATGTCTTTCAAAACTATGTCTAGTTAATATTACTGCATATGAGCAGGGACTAGAACAGAATACAGGAAGGAAAAAAAAAGTAAAAATATCCAATGACTTGTGGTTATGGGATTTGAGCAAGTTTTTGTTCATTTCCTTTACTTTTTTTAAAAAAATTTATTTATTTATTTTTAATGAAAGAAGGATACAGAGAGAAAGATACAGAGAGAGCTACCAGAGCACTACTCAGCTCTGGCTTATGGTGTGTTGGGGACTGAACCTGGAACTTTGGAACCTCAGGCTTGAAAGTCTTTTGCATATCCATTATGCTGTCTCCCCAGCCCTTCCTTTACTTTTATAATGTTTTGTTTGGTCCTTCCCCAGAGCCCTGTTTAGCTCTGGTTTACTGTGGTGCTGGGGATTAAACCTAGGACCTTTGTTGCTTTAGACACCAAAGCCTTTTTGCATAACTACTACACTATTTCCCCAAACCAGTAATATTTGTCTGGGGGGAAAGGAATAATTAAGGGGGAAAAAAGTAGGCTTTTTTATGATACTTCCAACATCACAGAGATGCTTGGTCAGTTCCCTAATAATAACATTTGTGTATATACATATTAACCAAGTGAACATATTTCCAGCATGAACCTCTGCTGTTAGAAACTCCACTATCAGTGGCAGTCACTCTAAAGTGGATACTAAAGAAGTGATGTCAACCCTCTGTTGGCACCAGAAAATAAAACTAAAGGGTCCTAGGACAAAATATGAACTGTTCTTCCCTAAAGGACAGAAAGTAGAGATAAAAAGTCTTTCGCAGAGAAGGAAGAAAAGACTGGTGTGTGGTCTGGGAGGTAGTGCAGTGGATAAAGCATTGGATTCTCAACCATGAGGTCCTGAGTTTGATCCCCGGCAGATCAAACCAGAGTGATGTCTGGTTCTTTCTCATGAATAAATAAATAAATTCTAAAAGGAAAGAAAGAAAGAGAGAGAGAGAGAGAAAGGAAGGAAGGAAAGAAGAAAGAAAGAAAGAAAGGAAGGAAGGAAGGAAGGAAAGAAAGAAAAGAAAAAAGAAAAAAGAAAAAAGAAAAGAAAAAAGAAAAAAGAAAAAAGAAAAAAGAAAAAAGAAAAAAGAAAAGAAAAGAAAAGAAAAGAAAAGAAAAGAAAAGATCCCAGAGACTCTGGCTGGGGATAAGGCACAGACACAGACCAGAAGTAAGAGTGGGTAGGTAGGTCAGGTTCCAGCATGGTAACCAAAGCTTAAAAGCAAGCTCCAGGAGGTGGCACAGTGGACAAATTGCTGGACTCTCAAGCACGAGGTCCTGAGTTCAATCCTCGGCAGCACATGTACCAGAGTGATATCTGATTCTTTCTCTCTCTCTGTATCTATCATTCTTCATGAATAAATAAAAGATAAAAAAAAAAAAAGCAAGCTCCCTCTCTCCTTGTTGACTAAAATTCTTGAGTTAATTTATTGTTTTTCACTTCACAGATAGGGAAAAATGTGTCTGGAGTATTATACCATCTCAAGTTCCTGTATATCTACAAGCTACAAAATAGAAGTACATCATTTCATTTATTTATTTATTTTGCCTCCAGGGTTATCGCTGGGGCTCAGTGCCAGCACTACAAATACATTGCTCCTGGAGGAGGCTATTTTTTCCATTTTGTTGCCCTTGTTGTGGTTGTTATTGTTATTGTTGTTGTAGCTGTTGCTGTTGGATAGGACAGAGAGAAATCGAGAGAGGAGGGGAAGACAGAGAGGACTGCCACTTGTGGGCAGAAACTGGGATCCTTAGGCCAGCCTTTGTGCTTTGTTTTGCGCCACGTGCACTTAACCCACTGTGCTACCGACCAGGCCCCAAAGTACATCATTCTTCATTGAGCAGAAGTCAAAAAAAAAAAAGAATCCCAGTTCAAGCCCCCGGCTCCCTTCACAAGCAGTGAAGCAGGTCTATAGGTGTCTTTCTCTCTCCCTCTGTCTTCCCTTCCTCTCTCCATTTCTCTCTGTTCTATCCAACAACAATAATAACAACAATAAAACAACAAGGGCAACAAAAGAGAATAAGTAAATATTTATAAAAAAAAGATTTGAAAAAAAGACTCTACTGAAAGAGAAAGCCTTCAGAAAATTGGACAGGGTCTTGACGTGAGATTTAGTCTATCCTAAGGTGACAGGATCTATCTCCAATGTTAGATGGCAGTGTGAGTGGGCATGTCCTAGCTACCATTCCTTGTCCTATCTCCTTGACACTTGACCAAGAAGTAAATTCAAACCTTTTAGTGCCAGCAAGATAGCTCAGTGGACAGTGTACCTGTTTTAGCATAACCATGTTCAAGCTTCCTCCACCACACTGGTATAATATCTTTCCCTCTCTCCCTCTCTACCCAAAAAAAGCAGGGCCAGAGAGGTAAAGCCTTGGCAAAAACAATAAAAGCTCAAGATGTCATGCAGGCTCTGTGATATAATCATGACCATGACTAAACTCTCAAACATCATTTTATACTATCATGTCCTTTTCCCACACTTCCTGTGGTCTCTTTTCTAAACAGTTACTCACTCACATGAATCTTTAAAGCCTTGTTCTTTGGTTTAATATGCAAACCCACTCCCCCTTTATTCACATGAATTTAGGACTACCTCCTCCAGAACCTTCCTCCGTTTCTGTAGATACTCTTCATCTGCACTTCTATAATCTCCCGAGGACATTTGCCATTGCTGTACTGTTATTGCTGACATGCCTGTGTTGGTATGCTTCTAATTCTGCTTCTAAAACCCCTTCTGTTTCATTGGTTTAATCCCCCCTGCTTAACACTGTATTCTATTTACATAACCAGTTAACTAAACACCACCCTGGCAGGGCATTGGTTTAATCCCCACTGGTTCATGATGTCTTTTTGCTCCGCCCCCTCTCATAGTACACCCTGATTTGCAACATTCTCTTTTGGCTCCACCCTCTCTACGTCACATCCTATTTCCACCCTACTTGGCGAGTATATATATATAAGGACAGGATTGTGATTATATATAGTTTAGATGGCTTAGATTGTGATGCGTTCCATATGAATAAAGAGATACTGAGCTCAGCCATGAGTCCCTCGTCGTCTGTCTCCCGCCCACAAAGCTATGTCACCCGGCATAATGGCACCCTGAACAGCGACTGGCATGTCTGTCTATCTCTTAAGACCTGAGGACAGGGACTGTGATGTAATTTGTCATTCATTAGTAAGGACCTACTTGAGAGAGGCAGAGATTAATAAGAAATGCTCCTGTTCGGGGGTCGGGCGGTGGCGCAGTGGGTTAAGCGCAGGTGGCGCGCAGGGACCGGCATAAGGATCCCGGTTCGAGCCCCCGGTTCCCCACCTGCAGGGGAGTCGCTTCACGGGCGGTGAAGCAGGTCTGCAGGTGTCTATCTTTCGCTCCCCCTCTCTCTCTGTCTTCCCCTCCTCTCTCCATTTCTCTCTGTCCTATCCAACAACAAAGCAACGTCAACAATGGCAATAATAACCGCAACGAGGCTGCAACAACTTGGGCAATAAAAAGGGGGAAAAATGGCCTCCAGGAGCGGTGGATTCATGGTGCAGGCACCGAGCCCAGCAATAACCCTGGAGGGGAAAAAAATAAAAAATTAAAAAATTAAAAAATAAATGCTCCTGTTCTTGAGACTTCATAATCTATTGTTGGTACTGAATAAATTAATGGAGACTGAAAAAAAATGAATGAATATGTAAATATTGCCAGTACTAGAAACACTAACAAAGTGAACATATACGGATCTCAAATAAGAAACAGGAAATTTCCTTTCATCATTCTTCATGTTATCATTTAAGGATTAAAGAATTTCTCTCCCCAATGGCACAACCAAAATACAGCTGTCTTGTGTATATAGGAGAGTAGTACATGAGCAATCAGATTTTATTTTTGAACAACCATATTTCATTATGCAGCACAATAAACAGATAGAACAGTGACTGACATAAGAGCCAGGAACTTCACCTTCTAGCTATGGAGATCCTGATGTCTGTGGCTTCAACAAGTAACTCTCTTAATCTAAAATGGCAGGACCAATCTATTTCTGTCATGCTTTGGTGACTTACAGACTGATTCATTCATAGGCATTTTATCTAATTTTACTTAAAGGAGATATGGAGATATAAGAGAAAGTCTGGGCTGTGGGTTTTTGTTTGTTTGTTTTTTCTTTCTCAATACCTGCTTTAGTTGGTGTGGCAAACTGCTCTTTGTTTACTCATTGTTAGTCTCTTATTCCTTACAGAGTAGAGAATACTATGAGAGGGAAGATAGCATAGTGGTTATTCAGAAAGATCTCCATGCCGGAGGCACCAAAGGTTCCAGGTTCAAACCTTAGTACCACCAGGAGCCAGAGTTTAGCACAGTTCTGATAAAAACAAACAAAAAAATCTTATGAGGGTAGCAATATGCTCACTTTAAGCATAATTCTCAGCTTTCCTAGAAAAGGAAGTAGTCATTTGACATAGTGTTTTATTTTGTTTTGCCAGACTTCTATGTTCCAGTTTATAGTGTTGCTAGGGACTGAACCTGAGACTTTTGGTGCCTCAGGCATAAAAGACATTTTACATAGCCACAACACTGCCTCTCTCCAAGCCCTGGCATAATTTCTAGTTGATAATATAAACCGAGTCACTGATTGGAGGTTTTGGGAAAGCCCTTAGAAACACAACGTTTGTCAGGTTTTTTTTTTTTTTTGCCATATCCTGAGGCCTTTCCCTTTCCTCCAGACTGAAACAGGATCTAATGGCTATAGTTTTAGAGGCCATCTTGGGAATAAGCAAGTTTATAGAAAGGAGAGAAAGCTAAAAGAACCTTGAGTCCCTGGTGGCATTATGACAGATGTATTTCTTTTATTTATTTATTTGGGGATTAATGTTTCAGTCAACAGTAAATACAATAGTTTTGACATACATAACATTTATCAGTTTTCCACACAACAATACAACCCCCACTAGGTCCCCTTCCATCCTGTTCCAGGACCTGAACTACCCCCCGCAATCCCCCACGCCACCCTTGAGTCTTTTACTTTGGTGCAATACACCAACTCCAGTCCAAGTTCTGCTTAGTGTTTCTCTTCTGATCTTGTTTTTCAACTTCTGCCTGTGAGTGAGATCATCCCATTTTCATCTTTCTGTGTCTGACTTATTTCACTTAACATGATATCTTCAACCTCCATCCAAGATGGGCTGAAAATGGTGAAGTCATCATTTTTACTTTCAAAATGTCCAATAGTTCTAGTTTATCTATCTCTTTATTTAGCTTCTTCATTTTTTTTTTTTTACTGCTATTCTGCCTGTATGATCTGGCGAAAGAGTGGGGTGTTTAAGTCCCTACTATTACTGTGTTACTGTAAATATATATAATTAAAAAAAAAACTCCTTTTGAATGTGGGTCCTCAGAGTCTCAGGCAGGAAGGTCTTTTGGATAACCATAATTCTTTATCCCCAACCATGCAAAAATAGTTTATAAGGGAGAGAATGGATGCAGCACCCAGCTAGGAAGTAAACCAGGATCTGTGCAACTGAAGCTCCTGTGTACTTCTCCCCCAGTGCACTCTCCTTCCTCTCTTCTCAAACCACACTCTGTCCCATTACCATTTGCACCTCCCTGCTTATCACTTCACAGCTGTCTTCATGCCTACACAACATATGTCTGCATCCATAAGTAACATGTAGGACTGATCTGTGTGTTTTTAACATGCATAAGTTGTATCATATTGCACATATTCTTTTTATTTACTCCACATAGATGTCTTTTTTAATACAGATTTTTTTTCCTTGTGACCTGGGAAGTTGTACAGTGAAGCCAGAGTAAAGCTCTGATTTGATTTTTCTCCCTCTCATAAATAGATAAATCTTTGGAAAAAAAAAAAAAAAGAATAGGGGGTCAGGTGGTAGTGCAGTGGGTTAAGCACACATGGTGTGAAGTGCAAGGACTGGCATAAGAATCCTGGTTCAAGCCCCTGGCTCCCCACCTGCAGGGAGGTTGCTTCAGAAATGATGATGCTGGTCTGTAGGTCTCTATCTTTCTCTCCCCTTCTCTTCCCCTCCTCTCTCAATTTCTCTCTGTCCTGTCCAACAACAGCAGCAATGGCAACAACAACAAGGGCAACAAAATGGGGGAAATGGCCTCCAGGAGCAGTGGATTCATAGTGTAGGCACCGAGCCCTAGCAATAAGCTTAGAGGCAAAAAAACTTAAATAAATAAATAAGTAAATAAATAATCTCCTGATATTGCTTAAGCCATTGCTGTTTTGGAATTATTTCATAGCATACCATTGAATTCAGATACTAAATGATACACAAAAAAATTATCCGCCTTTTGAAATCCTTGAGTAATTTTATTTTTTCTGCATCACAATGTAATACAATAGTTTCTCAGATTAGATTCTAGAAATAAATTCATGGGGGATTACAGTGATTTTATTTAGATCACAATAAGAATACAATTATTTAAGTACATTATGAAATACATAATCACCTTATACTGAAGTATTCTATGATTTTAGCACCCTTTGTCTTTGTATCTTTTTCATATTAATGTTCATAATCACATAAAGTGTTAACATTCAACTTTCCAAGCCATTAAGAAATCTGCTTACAAAGACAAGACTTCTTTTTTCATATTAATAATTTTCAAATGAGGACACTTTGTTCTCTACCACAGCACTGCTCAGATCTGACTTAGGTGTTAGGGGTTGAATCTAGGACCTTCGGTACCTCAGACATGAAAGTCTTTTTGCATAACCATTATGCTATCTCCCCAGCACAATAATTTTCCACTGAAAGGTATCATGAATTGACATTATAAAAATAGCATGCATGCGTGATGGTAAAGTAATACACTACTCTAAATGCCATAAGATAATGAGAAAATAAAAAGGAGTTGAGCAAAGGAAACAGAACAGCAATGGCCCCCACAACCTGAACCTATGATGTCCCAAATTCAATCCCCACAACCATCAATAGTCAGAGCTGAATGATACTCTAGAGATATGGGGGGGGAGTGTTGATATATAGTCATATAGGAAAAAAAAAGATACATTGTGGCATAACATTTGAATGTAGATGTAACAGTTCAAATATTAAAAAATGTGGTAGAATCAAAATAAGAAATTGCACAAGCATGTGGAAGTCAAAGAAGTTACCATCCAGGTAAAAATATTAAAGTGAAAATAAATATAAGATAAAGATAAATTTTAATTTGGTTAAAAGCTTATTCACTTAATTCTATAATACTCACCAACCTTTAAGAAACTACAATATGTAATTATGCATCACTTTTATTACATTTAGAACATCATTGGCAATCTCATGAAGAGGTTCTTAAAATTTTTCTTGAGTACCATAAAATTAAAACACTTTTATAGTATTGAATAGTTTCTAGAAAGACTGACTCCTTCAGCAGTTTGCTAAGCTCTATGCTGAAGAATAAGGCTTTTTCTACATTTTCAAAAAGTGAACAAAAATTTTTAAAAAATAATTAAAAAGTGAACAAAAATGTCATTCACCTTTACAGCACTATCAAGCAGCACTTCCCTAAAAACTGAAACTCTAGGAGAAAGGTTTAGATAAAGTTTGAAATTTGAGGGGCCAGGTGGTGGCGCACCTGGTTGAACATACATGTTACAGTGCACAAGGACCCAGGTTCGGGCCTCTGGTCCCCACCTGCAAGGAGAAAGCTTCATGAGTGGTGAAGCAGGGCTTCAGGTATCTCTCTGTCTCTCTCCCTCTCTATCTCCCCCTTCCCTCTTGATTTTGGCTGTCTCTATCCAATAAATAAAGATAATAAAAAAGTATGAGATTTGATCATCCTAAATTGACAAACCAAGTTATAAAGCTATCATCATATTATATTTTAACTCAAGAAAACAGATATTGTATGTAATAGAATTTATATTATTAAAAATAAAAAACACAGTAAATCTAGACAGAGATTCTCTACTACTAAGCTTAATATTGGCCTAATACAGGTGATTTGGTAGGGCTTGGTGCTGAAGGACACATCTGAGGAAGTAAATTGTATTTCCAAAACAGATTTGTCATCCAAGGTTACCTCAAAAACAAACAAAAATTACTATTAAAATAAAAAGCAGGCCAACTATGACACCATCTCCCCAGACAATACCTTGGGTCCATCTGCAGCTGTCAGGTTCAGGCAAAAACTAGTATATCCAGGGGCCCCTTGGAATATACCTAGGATGGACCTAGCTTTTATGTAGACCCCAAATCTTCATCTGAAATATTCTTGTCTTTACGTTCATGATTAGTCAACAATTCTGCTTTTGGAACTTCCTGGAGGCGTGGCTTATGGAGTAGCTGCAATCAGACCTTCAGTCTCCCCCTAACTATTAAGCACAACAAGAGATCAAATTGGACAAATAATCTACAGCTGAAAAAAATACACAGCCTCAGGTGGGTGCCAGCGGGTGCAGTTGGGGAAATGGGAGTGGGTTGGAAGACAAGGTAGGTCAAAACGAGAGCTCTAGGTGAGGAAGGCGCTCAGCACGGGTCCTCGTCCTCGCCATCTTGGACAGTAGCACAGTTATCAGACTCCCCAGAAGAAAAGAAATTGGAGCTTAAAACCTCTCAATCTTTGACTTAGGGTTCTTATTTTTATTATTATTTCTTTGTGAGTGTTCATTTTTGTTTTTTATCAGTCTGAGTTTAAGACAAAGACAAAATTCGGCCCACAAGACAGCCCAAAACACCCCTCCCCCCACCCAGCACCACAGAGTCCAGTAAGTGGAAAGCAAAGACCACAACAGCACCACCTGCCGGCCAACAATAACCAACACCATACATGCGAAAGCAAAGAAGCAGAAAGTTAAACAGCCTGGCACATCACACAGAGAGAAGTAAATCATACGAAATCCAAGAAATTCCAGACACAGAGAGTCTATCAGAGACAGACTATAGAAATCTTATGAGAAATCTACAAAAATATAAGCAAGATTTGAAAAAGCATTTTACTTTGGAATTTTGATAAGAAGCTACAAAGCGTGAAAGAAGAACTAAAAGCAGAGTTCACTAAGCTTTAACTGCATGAAGGAAAAATTTCAAACAGAACTGCAAGGACTGATACCTTTAGTGCAGTTCAGTCTCGGGTAAAAAGCTTAGGAAAGGGAATCGGGAGGTAGCACGGCGGGTTAAGTGCACGTGGCACAAAGCCCAAGAACCAATGATCCTGGTTCCATTCCCCGGCTCCCCACCTGCAGGGGAGTCACTTCACAGGTGGGGAAGCAGATTTGCAGGTGTCTCTCTCTCCCTCTCTCTGTCTTCCCCTCCTATCTCCATTTCTCTATGTCCTATCCAACAACAAGAACATCAATAATAACTACAACAATAAAACAGCAAGGACAACAAAAGGGAATAAATAAACATAAAAAATTTGAAAAAAGAAAGCTTAGGAAATAGATTCACACATGCAGAAAAAAGAATTTCCAATCTAGAAGACACAATTACCCCACTCTTTCAATTCAAAGATGAGGGAAAAGAAAGGTTTAGAAAGAATGAAGCTACTCTCTGTGAAATTAGAGACTCCATAAAAAGGTCGAATATAGGAGTTATAGGGATACCTGAGGAAGTAGACCAGGTCAAAGGTCCAGAGATAATTTTCAGAGAAATTTTAGATGAAAAATTCCCTTACCTAGGCAATCTTCAGAACATACCTATTTTGAAGGCAGATCAATCACCCAGGTTCACACATCTAAAATGACCAACACCAAGGCACATATTGTAAAATTATCAAAACTCAATGGCAAGGAGAAAATTTTGCAGACTCCTAGGAAAAGGAAAGACATTACATACAAAGAGAGAAATATCAGACTTTCATCATATTTTTATACACAAACCCTAGAGGCAAGGAGAGAGTGGAATGACATTCAAGGCATTAAAGGAGAGGAAATTTCAGCCACGAATTTTGTATCCTGCGAAATTATCCTTCAAGTATGAGGGAGAAATAAAGGTATTCCCAAATATTCAAAAACTAAAGAAATTGGCCAGAATTAAGATCACCTTACAAGAAATACTGAATGGAGTCTTACAGGAAAGGAGGAAACAAAGGAACACACGTTTTCAGCGAGGTGAACAGCACTAGACTAGAAACAAAAAACACAATAAAATATGAAAGAACAACAAGCAAATAGGGGAGGGAATTAAAAGACAAAGAACATAGGACCTTGACCTCAACTTGGATCAACAATGGTAGAGAATGTTCCATCCTCTGAAGGGAAGTTGGACAACATACTCAATGCTACACTTGAGGAAGATGGGTCCTGATATTGGGGGCAGCTTGGAATGTTCCTACTGATGACCACAGAATGTGAGGTCGGATCTACAGGGATGCAGAGGTCACATAGGCTCCTAAGCTGAATATGGGCCCCAGATCAGATCAAATCAAAGGGGTTTACTGTCAACAATATTTATACACCTTCCCCATATTTGGGAGCTACTCTCTCCCCTGATCCAGCTTTCTGGTCCTTTTTCCAGCCATGACATCATCTCCCCAGACAATTACTAGGATCCACCTGCATCAGACTTCAGGCTCAGGGAAAAAAAAAAAAAACCCTAGTATAGCCACAGTCCCTTTGGAATATGACTAAAATATGCCTACTAGCTATCTACAGAACGGAGACACCCCCAACTCTTCATCTGCACTATTCCAGCCTTTAGATTCATGATTAGGCAACAACTTGTTCAGCTTTATATGTTAACTCTCTTTTCAGCCACCAGGTTCCAGATGCTAGCATGATGCCAACCAGACTTCCCTGGACAGACAACCCCACCAATGTGTCCTGGAGCTCCAATTACCTAGAATCCTGCCCCATTGGGGAAGCAGAGAGGTAGGCTGGGAGTATGGTTCATCCTGTCAATGCCCATGTTCAGCGGGGAAGCAATTACAGAAGCCAGACCTTCCACCTTCTGCATCCCACAATAACCTTGGGCCCATACTCCCAGAGGGATAAAGAATAGGAAAGCTATCAAAGGAGGGGATGGGATATAGAGTTCTGGTGGTGGGAATTGTGTGGAGTTGTACCCCTCTTATCCTATGGTTTTGTCAATGTTTCCTTTTTATAAATAAAAAAATTTTTAAAAAAGACAAGCCCTATCAAATGTTTGTTAATCAAGGTCAACTTAAAAAAGACTTTTCTAGATACACAATACTAGTTATTGTACACATGGTGAACACACACACAAAAAAACAGAAAACACAAGAAAAATCAGTGAGGAATTCACTACAGAAACTCCTCCACACAATAGGTTAGATAGAAACAAATGGGCAAAGATTCAACAATTTAAAATAAACTCAAAACAAAAATCAGAATGGACATAAGTAAACCACATATATCAATAATCACCTTAAATATGAATGGCCTAAATTCACCTGTCAAAAGACTCAGAGCAGCCAAATGGATTAAAGAACAGGATCCATCCATTATATGTCTCAGGAAACACACATCCAAAGAAAAGACTAACGGAAACTGAATATAAGAGGTTGGAGCAAGATATTCCAAGCTAGTAACTCACAAAAAAGGGCAGGGACAGCTATCCTATTCTCTGATAAAATAGACTTTCAGGCAAGGAAAGTAATCAAAGATAGAGAAGGACATTACATAATGGTTAAAGGATCAATCCAACAAGAAGATATAACCATCATTAACAGATATGCCCCCAACTTAGGAGCACCCAAATATATAAAACAAACACTTACTGAATTCAAGGGAGACATTAACAGCAACACAATAACAGTAGGAGATTTCAACACACCACTCACAGAAAGAGACAGAGTATCTGGACCAAAAAAAAAAAAAAATCAATAGAGAAATAGCGAACTTAAATGAAACCATAAATGAAATGGACCTAATAGATATATACAGAACTTTCCATCCCAAAAGTAATGGATACACAT
Source organism: Erinaceus europaeus (assembly GCF_950295315.1). Taxonomy (NCBI): domain Eukaryota; kingdom Metazoa; phylum Chordata; class Mammalia; order Eulipotyphla; family Erinaceidae; genus Erinaceus; species Erinaceus europaeus. The sequence goes on along the minus strand of NC_080171.1, from coordinate 80,770,509 downwards.
TCTTCTCTAGAACACATGGAACATTTACAAGGATTGATGATATGCTGGGCCACACAGACAGTCTAAACAAATATATAAATATTAAAATTATAAAATGCATCCTCTCAGACCACGAAGACATGAAACTAGAAATCAACCAAAAAAGGAAATTTCCCCAAAGCCTGGAGACTAAACAATATGCTGCTGAACAATAAATGGGTCACTGAGGAGATTAAAAAAAAAATTAAGAATTATCCCGATATCAATGTAAATGATGAAACCGATTACCAGACCCTATGGGATGCAGCAAAAGCAGTGCTGAGAGGGAAGTTCATAGCAATACAGGCCCAAAATAATAAACAGGAGAAATCACTAGTAAACCATCTAACAACCCACCTCAATCAACTAGAAGTAGAGCAACAAAAAGAACCAACAGTCAGCAGGAGATAGGAAATAGTTAAAATCAGAGCAGAAATCAATGAAATAGAAAACAAGGAGACCATTAAGAAGATTAATGAAACCAAGAGCTGGTTCTTTGAAAGGATAAATAAAATAGATAAGCCACTAGCTATGCTCACCAAGAGAAAAAGAGAGAATGCTATGGTAAAATCACTCAAAAATGAAAGAGATATTACAACAGGTAGAGATTCAAAAGATTATGCAAAAATATTATGGACACATGTATAAAACCAAATTTGACAACTTAGAAGAAATGGACACATTCTTAGAGTCATACCACTACCAACCTTGACACAAGAGGAAATAGATAAACTTAACAGGCCAATCACTAGTAAAGAAATTGAAATAGTAATCAAAAGCCTACCCAAGAACAAAAGCCAGGGTCCTGTTGGCTATACTAATGAATTTTACAAAATATTCAAAGAAGAACTAACACCCATCCTCCTCAAACTCTCCCAGAAAATAGAAGAGGGAACACTCCCAAATAAATTCTATGAGGCTAACATCACCCTGATGCCCAAAGCAGGAAAGGACTCCAACAAAAAAGAAAACTATAGACCTATATCCCTGATGAATATTAATGCAAAGATCCTCAACAAAATATTGACTAATCAAATACAACAACATATTAAGAGAATAATCCACCAAAATCAAGTGGGATTCATCCCTGGGAAACAGGTTCAATATCCGTAAGTCAATAAGTGTAATAAACTATATCAGCAAAAGTAAAGATAAAAATCACATGATTCTATCACTCAATGCAGAAAAAGCATTCGACAAGGTACAACACTCATTTATGATAAAAGCCCTCAAGAAACTGGGAGTGGAAGAAAAATTCCTTAACATAATAAAGGCTATATATGATAAGCCCACAGCTAACGTCATAGTCAATGGGGAAAAATTGAAAGCTTTTCCCCTAAAATCAGGAACTAGACAAGGGTACCACTCTCACCATTTATTCAACATAGTCCTAGAAGTCCTTGCCATAGCAATTAGACAAAAAAGAGATATCAAAGGAATCCAAATTGGAAAGGATAAAGTTAAATTCTCATTATTCGCAGACATTATGTTGTTATACCTAGAAGACCCCAGAAACTCTGCCAAGAAACTACTGGAAATCATCAATCAATTCAGTAAAGTAGCAGACTACAAAATCAATACCCATAAATCCATGGCATTTCTTTATGCAAAAGATAGGTCAGAAGAAATGAAACTGAAGGAAGCAATACCATTCAATGAACCCAAAAAGATCAAATATCTAGGAATAAATCTAATAAAGGATGTAAAGGACCTTTTCAAGGAAAACTATACGACACTGTTAAAAGAAATAGAGGATGACATAAAGAAATGGAAGAGCATCCCCTATTCATGGATTGGGAGAATAAATATCATTAAAATGGCAATTTTGCCAAAAGTAATCTACAGATTCAATGCAATCCCTATTAAAATCCCAATGATATATTTCAAGGAAATTGAACAGATTATTCAAAAATTTGTGTGGAACTTGAAAAAAACACGAATAGCAAAAACTAAGGAGAAAGAAGAAAAATGGAGGCATCACTTCAGGTTATACTACAAAGCAGTAGTAATCAAAATAGTGTGGTACTGGAACAAAAATGGTCATATGGACCAATGTAACAGAACAGAGATCCCAAAAGTCAATCCCTAACCCATGTACAGACACCTCATATCTGAAAAAGGGGCCAAATCTGACCATTGGGGAAAAGAAATTCTCTTTAACAAATGGTGTTGGCAGAATTGGACAGCCACATGTAGAAAAATGAAACTAGACCACCAATTAACACCATACACCAAAATTAACTCAAAATGGATCAAAGATCTAGATATCAGCCCTGAAAGTATAAAATACATAGAAGAACGTATCGGTGAAACATTTCACTAACATTAACACTAAAGACATATTTGGAGACTTCACCCCATGGGCAAATGAAACAAAAGCAAGACTGAACAGGTCAAACTATATCAACTTAAAAAGCATCTATACATCAAAATAAAACTCCATAAAGATAAGCAGGAATCCCAGCAAATGGGAGAACACATTCACACACCATACTTCAGACAAGCACTTGATATCAAACATCTATAAAGAACTCATTCAGCTCAACAACAACAACAAAAAGAACAACCCAATAAAACAGGAGAAGATAAATGTTGGAAAGGATGTGGAGAGAAAGGAACTCTAATACACTGCTGGTGGGAATGCAAAATGGTACAACCATTATGGAGAACTGTGGGTCTAATGCGTGTTTGAGCATGGATGATTGACTCCCCCCGCCCCAAGTTCATCTACCATCTCCCCTTGGCATGCCAGCCACTGTGGTTGAGCAAGATGAGCTGGAGAATGTGGGGAATTCCAACCAGCCTATCAATCTCGCCGCATCAACACACCCCTCCTCCCTCTGGTGGGCTTCGCCTTCTTTAAATTTCTATTTCCCCGTTCCTGCATCACCATCCATACCTTCTCATTGCCTTGTTCTTTTTCCTTATAAGGAGATATTGGTCTCATTGGCCAGCCTGGCTGCCTTTCCCTGCATAGCTTCCCCTTTATAAACTTGTAACTGAAACAATCAAGTGTTCTGTCCACCAGCATGGTACCCTGAGGTGGTTTGTGGTACCTACCATCTGCCACCACAGTACTTGGAAGACCACTCAGCAAGCTCATCCTTGCTGCTGCTGACCCGAGATTCACTACTTTCCACCTGTCTCTGGTGGCCAACAGGTCAGACAGTGAAGTGGAAGCTGGCCCATTTCCCCCAAGAAACCCAACAGAGAACAGTATGGAGAATCCTTAAGCAAATACAGATGGAAATGCCTTATGACCCAGCAATTCCACTCCTAGGCATTTACCCAAAAGAGATAATATCACGGGGGTAGGTCGGTGACGCGGTGGGTAAAGCGCATGTGGCGCAAAGCGCAAGGACTGGCGTAAGGATCCGGGGACTGGCGTAAGGATCCGGGTTGGAGCCCCCGGCTTCCCACCTGCAGGGAAGTCGCTTCACAGGCAGTGAAGCAGGTCTGCAGGTGTCTCTCTCTCTCTCCGCCTCTGCCTTCCCCTCCTCTCTCCATTTCTCTCTGTCCTATCCAACAACGAACAACGTCAACAATGGCAATAATAATAACCACAACAAGGATACAACAACAAGGGCAACAAAAGGGGGGAAAATGGCCTCCAGGAGCGGTGCAGGCTACTGAGCCCATGGTGCAGGCACTGAGCCCAGCAATAACCCTGGAGGAAAAAAAAAAAAAAAAAAGAGATAATATCACTAATTCAAAGGGATATATGCAGCCCCATTATCTACAATAGCAAAAATTTGGAAGCAACCAAAATGTCCTTCCACAGATGACTAATTAAAAAAGTTATGGAGGGAGTCAGGCTGTAGCGCAGCGGTTAAGCACAGGTAAAAGTAAAAACTGCAAGGACTGGAGTAAGGATCCCAGTTCGAGCCCTGGCTCCCCACCTGTAGGGGAGTTGCTTCACAGGCGGTGAAGCAGGTCTGCAGGTGTCTATCTTTCGCTCCCCCTCTCTGTCTTCCCCTCCTTTCTCCATTTCTGTCTGTCCTATCGAACAATGACGACAACAATAATAATAACCACAACAATAAAACAATAATGGCAACAAAAGGGATAAATAAATACAAAAATTCTTTTAAAAAAAGTTATGGGACATATACTCAATGGAATACTACTTAATAAAAAAGATGATTTTATATCCTTTGGAATAAAATGGATGAAACTTGAGAATATTATGCTTCGTGAAATAAGCAAGGAGGTAAAGGAAAACTATAAGATGGTCTCACTCATATGTGGAACACACATACATAAAATAAACAACCAGACACAACACAACCCATATTTAAAATGGGAAAACTATAGTGGTTACCTAGAGGGGAAAGGGGGGAGGGCACAGATTTTCAGTGGCAGGGAAGATGTGAAAATCTAGTCCTATCACAATTTAGTCCTATCAATAGCAATATGACATGTGGGAGGGGTGGATAAATTTAATATTTCAAGTTCCCCAACTGCCTAGACCATAGCCCTAAGTCAAATACTAGCTCTTCCTAATATTTATCTTAGATTTGCAAAATGATCAAACTCTGATAAGGGGATTGTTTATGGATCTCTAAAAATGTAACTGAAAAAGAGAGAGGCAGACTGGGAGTATGGACCGACCAGTCAACGCCCATGTTCAGCGGGGAAGCAATTACAGAAGCCAGACCTTCTACCTTCTGCAACCCTCAACGACCCTGGGTCCATGCTCCCAGAGGGATAGAGAATGGGAAAGCTATCGGGGGAGGGGGTGGGATATGGAGATTGGGCGGTGGGAATTGTGTGGGGTTGTACCCCTCCTACCCTATGGTTTTGTTAATTAATCCTTTCTTAAATAAAAAAGAAAAAAAAAATGTAACTGAAAATAAAGCTCTGCAAACATCTAAATCAACTATAGCTTTAGGCCAGACAAATCAAGACCTTTTGACCTTGTAAGTATTTACAAAGAGGTTAAGATAACACTAAAAGGGTTCAAATCATAGTGAAGTCAAGTATACTAATACAGATACTAACCCCCCCCCAACTAACCTGGCTATAATAATTAATGATTGATATTTTAACTCTCTCTAAGACTGTAAGAAATCCCTTGAATCCTCTTTAATACTTGCATTTCTCCTAGTCCTGGTACCTCTAGGATATGCCCATATTTCTTGAAATTCCTTTTCTATGATTCCTTACTGCCATACCGACTCTATCAACTTCAACCAAATCATTACTGGTGCTGCCACCTTATATTATGCTGCTATTGAAATCCTACTGTGGACTGTAACCTGATACCAGCCTGAGAAGTCAACCTCACAACTCTTCAAATCTGGTGAGACCTATCCTAACACATGGGACTACCTACATCCAAATTAGATGGCATGTTATTTAACTAAGTAACAGATTCCAGATTAGGCTAGGGTTTAGGGTACTGGATATAGGCGTACACGAATCCATAAACAAGGGGCAATCATATAACTCAAAGTCAAAGTGCTCAATAATGATTCAAGCGCCTAAAGAAGGAATCATAAATTCTGTAATTGAATGGATTTATACCAAAATTAGCAGGACAGCCTAGCAGAAAGGCCCAAAGAAGACAGATCCCCAAAACCTAAATCTGGTTGGGTTCAAGAAATGATACTCAATGGCTCAACAACTCAGAGAAAAATCTAAAATTATCAGATAAAGAAAGGACTGCAAAAGTTGGTGAAGGGCAAGAGACTGACCCACTTAATAATGGCCTGTTTGGTTAACATCACACCATCTGATCTTCTGGGGTCCTAGTTAGGGAATCCTTGGATTCCCATACACATGATGGGCCTTGACCTCTACAGGGTCCCTCTCTCCACTACCACTGGTCGCTTCCGTAAGGAACAGCATCTTGTGGGCCCTCTCAGGACCTTGGCTCTACCATAAAGCAATGACGGTGGGGATAACCCCAGTCTCTGAAGGGAGGCTGGGGGTATCCTGTCCTGCCACTTGAAAAAGACTGGTCCTAAAATGAATGCAACCTGCAATGTTCCTCAGATGTGACCATGAGCTAGAAGCTCAGACCAATATGACTTTGAGGTTACACAGGCTCTGTCACTAAATATAAACATGCTTTTATATATGAGCCCTGGAGCAGTTGGATGGACAGTTTTACTCACAAAAAAAAAATTTTTTTAAAGAATGAGAGCTACTCCCTTCCCTAATCCAACTTTCTAGCCCTTTTCTCCACCCTGACACCATTCCCTCAGACAATACTCTCATCCAACCTCATGCTAGCTACCAAACTCAAGCAACACTACCAACACCTATGTTCATCAGCGAAGCAATTATAGAAGCCAGACCTTCCACTTTCTGTACCCCATAATGCCCCTGGGTCCAAACTCCCAGAGGGATAAAGAATAGGAAAGCTTTCAAGGGAGGGGATGAGATTCAGAGTTCTGGTGGTGGGAACTGTGTAGAATTGCACCCCTCTTATCCTATGGTCTTGTCAGTATCTCTATCTTATAAATAAAAAATAATAAAAATAAAAAATAGGAGAGAGAACACCCAACTTATTGAAGATGCAAAAAAAGTATAGATGAGAGTACTTTTTAAATTTTTTTAATTTTTATTATATTTATTAATTTATTTACTGGATAGAAACAGCCAGAAATCAAGAAGGAAGGGGGGGTAGAGATAAAGAGAGACAGAGAGACACCTGTAGCACTGCTTCACCACTCCTGAAGCTTTCCTTCTGTAGGTGGGGACCAGGGACTGGAACCTGGGTCCTTACGCATTGTAACACGTGCAATCAACCAGGTGCGCCACCACCCAGCCCCAAGAATAGTTTTTACTTGATACAAAAAACCTTTATAAATCTTACCAAACTGAATCCAATAATACTTAAAACAGATAATGTATCATAATTTAGACTTTTCCAGAAATGCGGTGTTGGCTAAACATTCAAAATAATCAATCAATATTATCTAATAGAGGAATAGTTTATAGGAGAAAACCCATACAATCATTTCTTTTTAAAAATGTGATTCTGGGGAATAAATTTGAGAACTTGCATACATATGCACAATACCACTTAAGTGACTTCCCTATGCCAGTTTTATTATCTTCTTTTAATTTAGAGGGAAGGGGAGAAGCAGAGGAGTCATACAACGGTACTACTCCATTATCTACAGAGTTCTCTATCTATGATGCTCTATGATGCTCCCATATGAAATCAGGGAACTAATACCAGCACCTTGCTCATAATAAAACCCATGTTCTACCAGGTGAATTATCTCCTAGTCCATGCAAGATCACTTCAATAATGCATAATTCATGTAGGTTAAAAATCCTCAGCAAACTAATGTAAGTAGGACATTCCTGTAACTGATAAATGGAATATATAGAAAATTTATACAGTTTGCATCATATTCAATATAAGACAAAATTATTTCCCCCCAAGAACAGAATAAGGTAAGCATACGTACTTATATTACTTTTAGTCAACACTGTACTAAAGTAGTAGTAACTGAAATAATGTAATAAAAATAAATAAAAGATGTATTAGAACAGAAGTAAAGTTGTTTCTATTTGTAGATTGTATGGCTGCTTAGAATTCACAAAACAACTACCAAATGAACACATAAATGAATTTATTAAAGTAATAGGACATAAGATTAGTATTTTAATAATCTAATAGACAACAGAATTTTTAAAACTACTTATAAAGTGCCAAATATATTAGGCATAAACCTAAAAAAAGAGATATAAGACCAAAACTACAAAACCATGCTCAGAGAAATAAATGTTACCTAAGTAAGGAAAGCTCTATATCATACTTATGGATTATAATATTCAAAATCTGTTAGGTTGATATTCTCAAATGGATCTATATATTCAACATAATTTCCATCAAAAGCATACCAGGCTATTTTAGTTGAAACTTACAAGTTGATCCTAGAAAAACTATCAGGGTTATCACTGGGGCTCAGAGCCAGCATGACAACCTGACCACTCCTGGTTGCCATTCTCTCCCCACTCCCTTTTCTTTTGATAGAGGGTGAGATGGCAGAGGGGGGACAGAAAAGAAAGATGCCTGCAGCATTGTTCTACTGCTTATGAAGCTTTGTGCCTACAGGTGGGATCCAGGGGGCTTCAATCCAGGTCAGTGTGTATATGTTTTACATGGTACATCTCTACCCAGCCCTTCTAAGATTTATATAGAAATACAAAAGTTTTGGGAGTCAGGCAGTAGCGCAGCAGGCTAAGCACACATGGTGCAAAGCCAAGGACCAGCGTAAGGATCCTGGTTTGAGCCCCCGGCTCCCCACCTGCAGGGGAGTCGCTTCACAAGCGGAGAAGCAGGTCTGCAGGTGTCTTATCTTTCTCTCCTTCTCTCAGTCTTCCCCTCCTCTCTCCATTTCCCTTTGTCCTATCCAACAATGACATAAATAACAACAATATTAACTACAACAAATATAAAAACAACAAGAGCAACAATGGAAATAAATAATAAAGAAATACAAAAGTTTTAAATAGTAATAAAATTAGAATAAATCTACCTGATTCCAAAATTATTAAAAATTTCTTATAATACTTTAAAGTGACTGTAATCAAGATCATGAGGAGCCAAAAAAAAAAATATAACTATAAACAGGAAAGGGAAAGAGAATCTTTTATTTATTTATTTGTTTTGATCAATGCAAAGATATATCACCACTCTGGGATGACCTACCTTTCCTTTTCCATTTTTTTTTTCAGTAGTTACTTCCTTACTTATGTATTAATTTTATTGGGGGAAGGGGAGGGTTGATAGTTTATAGTATAGTCCTTCACATATAGGCACAGCCTCTATCTCCCCCTTGATAGGTGTCTAGGAGACACAACAGATCCCCAATGTCCCTTCACCCTGTCCCCTTTTCTCCTTCACCAGTCTTCTGCTTTGGAACAATACACAACACCCAGTCCAGGGCAGAGGGTAAATAGCATAATGGTTATGCAAAAAGACTCTCATGCCTAAGGCTCCAGAGGCCCAGGTTCAATCCCCGCACCACCATAAGCCAGAGCTGAGCAGTGCTCTGGTAAAAAACAAAAAACAAACAAAAACACACCACAACACCCAGTCCCCACCTGCAGGGGGAAGCTTCACAAGTGATAACGCAGTGCTATAGGTGTCTCTCTACCATTCTGTCTCTCTCCTTTCAACTTCTCCCTTTCTCTATTCAAAATAAATTAAAACATATTTTTTTAAAAAGGAGAGAGACAGATAGACCCAGGAATGGTAGAATTGTTTAAGTATTAAGTCTCAGCAGGGATTTAAAAAAATAAATCAATCCCTTCCAAAATAAAAGTGATTATCTCTTACAATGACTCTGCCTGACAGGCCTGCTTCCTGTAGGCTCATCATCAATTTTTACTTTTATTTTATTTTGCCTCCAGGGTTATCACTAGGGCTCTGTGCCTGCACTACAAATCCACTGCTCCTGGAGGCCATTTTTCCCATTTTGTTGCCCTTGTTGTTATTAATTTTTTAAATATGTTTCATTATTTAAATATTTTTCATTTTAAATATATTTTCATTATGGGTTTGAGCCCCAAGCTCTCCAACTGCAGGGAGGTCACTTAACAAGTGGTGAAGCAGGTCTGCAGGTGTCTTTCTCTCCAACCCATCTCGATTTCTCTCTGTCCTATCCTACAACAATATCAATGGCAACAATAATAATAATAACAAGGGCAGCAAAATGGGGAAAAAATGACCTCCAGGAGCAGTGTATTCTAGTACAAGCACCGAGCCCAGCAATAACCCTAGAGGCAAAATAAATATAAAAAGTAAGTAAATTTTTTAAAAAGTAAAAACTTCGGGGCTTGGGTGGTCACGCAGCGAGTTAAGCGCACATGGCGCAAAGCCAAGGACCAGTTTAAGGATCCTGGTTCTAGCCAGGGCTCCCTAGCTACAGGCACTTCACAGGCAGTGAAGCAGGTCTGCAGGTGTCTGTCTTCCTCTCCCCGTCTTCCCTCCTCTCTAGATTTCGTTCTGTCCTATCCAATAACGAGAACAATAACAACAACAACAATAAACAACAAGGGCAACAAAAGGGAAGAAATGGCCTCCAAGAGCAGTGGATTCATAGTGCAGGCACCAAGTCCCAGAGCAGGCACCAAGTCCCCTGGAGACAAAAAAAAAAAAAAAAAAGTAAAAACTTCTCGTTCATGCTTCTACATGGATGGGAACCCTAAGGTCATTATGATAAATTAGCTAACCTAGACACAAAAAGGCAAATACTACCTACAAGAGTTACCTAAAAGAAAAATGAAGTTAATTTTTAATTTAGGATGACAAGAGATATCCTGGACATGGATAGTGTTGATGGTTACACAACAATGTAAATGAATATACTTATTTCTGAGCTGTACACTTAAAAACTGTTTTAAAAATGAAGTTTTGGGAGTCGGGCTGTAGTGCAGCGGGTTAAGCGCAGGTGGCGCAAAGCACAAGGACCGGCATAAGGATCCCGGTTCGAACCCCGGCTCCCCACCTGCAGGGGAGTCGCTTCACAGGCGGTGAAGCAGGTCTGCAGGTGTCTATCTTTCTCTCCTCCTCTCTGTCTTCCTCCTCTCTCCATTTCTCTCTGTCCTATACAACAACAACAATAATAACTACAACAATAAAAAAACAACAAGGGCAACAAAAGGGAATAAATAAATAAATAAATAAAATAAATATTAAAAAAGAAATGAAGTTTCAAGGCCCGTGGTGGTGTAGTTGGTTGAGCACACATGTTACAATGTGCAAGGGGTTCGAGTCCCCGGTCCCCACCTGTAGGGGGAAAGCTTCACAAGTGGTAAAGTAGCCTTCTCTCTCTGTCTCTCTCCTTCTTTATCACCACCTTCCCTCTCAATTTCTGGCTGTCTCTACCCAATAAAGATAATAAACAGTTTAAAAAATGAAGTTTCACATTATGTATATTTTACTACAATTACAAAGAGCAAAATTAATAGTAAAGGAACAAAATGTAATTCCCTTAGTAAAAAAAAAAAAAGTCTGAGCAGTAAAGGATAAATTCAGTAGAACTGGTTAAAACACACAAAGAAAAACTGGCAAGCTCTTGAGCAGCTCCTAAAGATTCAACTCCTAAACCCCTAAATTCATGCAATATTGTGCCTGATAAGACTGAGTATGCCTGAGGCCTTGAAACATATTGCATGGTTTGACCTCTGGGAGTTTGAAAATTATGTAAATAAAATTCAATTGCACTAGTGTTACATGCTTTTGTAACTGACTCTCAATAAAAAGTCTTAGACACTAAGACTTGGGTAAGCTTCCCTGGTTGGTACTTAATGCTTTGACATATACTGTTGCTGGGAGAATTAAGTGTGTCTTTATATGATAGCACAGAAAAGGCATAGCTGGAATCCTATGCCTGGTTTATCCTACACTTTGTCCAATCTGCAAAGGGAGAACCCTTTGCTGGGATTAATTTATACTCTTTCACTTTAATAATCTAACCATGAGTACAACAGTTTTATGAGCTTTCTATGACAACCCCAAATGCCTCCATCTTCAGATACAGTCAAATGCATCTCCCTGCACCAATCCAACCCATTTGAAAACCACTAATTCAGAGTTATTTTTTCACTCCAAATTGTTGGGAAATTGTGAGGATGTGGTTGAGCTTGCCAGGGCTTGACCTGAGGAGTGCATCTATCCTGTTAGTCTCTCTCTCTACCGAGAGGTTGAGCAAGGAGGGACAGGAGTAACCCCAAAGGTGTGCCTCGTCCTATCAGACTCCCTACCTCACAAAGCACCCCACATTCCTGATATTATGGCCATTAGATAAAAAGAAAGGGGGAGATGCCAGGCTAGCATGGGGATGCCTCTTCCCAGGTGCGTACTCTCTGGGTTGGAGAGAACTCGACCAGAGCCAGCCTGGGCTGCTACTCACTCAGCGATGTGGGAGAGATGACTCAGGAACTCGTGGCAGAGTGGCAATGCAATATCTTTACTGATCAGAGAGCCAACACTTTTAAACAGTAGACCTGGAAGTGGCAAGTCGGAAATGGAGATGGCTAGGAAGGGGGTGGAGAAAGGCAAAAGCGAGCTGGAAAGGTAGGAACTTCCTTAGCAACTGTTGCAAGGGTTTTAACTGGTAGGATTAATATTACCCTGTAGGCAGGGAGGGTCTCAAGGTAGAAAGAAGATAGATCAAAGAAATGGAATGGGTGGGGATCTCTCAGGCAAAACAATGATTATGTAGATAGGCTATATTATCAGGAATGCAGGGTGCTTTGTGAGGCTCCTCACAATTACCCAACATCTCCCCCTTTCTTTTTATCTAATGGCCATAATATCAGGAATGCAGGGTGCTTTGTGAGGCAGGGAGTCTGATAGGATGAGACACACCTTTGGGGTTACTCCTGTCCCTCCTTGCTCAATCTCTCAGTAGAGAGACTAACAGGATAGATGCACTACTCAGCTCAAGCCCTCCCAAGCTCAACCACATCCTCACAATTTCCTGACACCAAGTCTTGGTGGGGTGCTACTCTTTTTGTCCCCCTGGGATCATATGTCCCTACTTTTAAGTGCCCATCTCTACTAGTATTAACTCTTTTAGCATAAAGCTATGATTTCATTAATCTCTCAATCTGGTTTCATTAATGTGGCCAAGTGTCTGGCATAAGTCAGTCTCAATAAATATTTGTGGACTGACTGAACATATATAAGGATATGCATAATGTGGGGGTTACAAGAAGAAAACATCAAGTGTAGCCAAGAAAGTGGGAAGTTCAGTGTGTACAGAGTAAAACAAACTTTCATTCACTTGAGAATAAATTAGGTTAAAGGAAATTACAGGAGGGAGTTGGACAGTAACACAGCAGGTTAAGCGCAGGTGGCGCTAAGTGCAAAGACCAGCATAAGGATCCCGGTTCGAGCCCCTGGCTCCTCACATGCAGGCAGGTCGCTTCGCAAGTGGTGAGGCAGGTCTGCAGGTGTCTATCTTTCTCTCCCCCTCTGTCGTCCCCTTTTCTCTCCATTTCTTTCTGTCCTATCCAACAACGATGACATCAAGAACAACAATAATAACTCCAATAATAAAACAAGGGAAACAAAAGGGAATATTTTTTTTTTAATTTTAAAGTGTAAAATAGAAGCAAATTACAGGATATTACTTAAGAAAAAATATGAGAGGACTGGGCAGTGACATACCTGGTTGCCATGTGCAAGGAACTGGATTCAAACCCACACTGCCCATCTATAAGGGGAAGGAGAGTGCGTGAAGGGAAGCTTCTTCACTGGCAGTGAAGCAAATATTACCATATCTCTTTGTCTCTCTCCCTCTCTATGTCCTGCTCTCCCCTCAATTTCTCTATGTCCTATAAAATAAAGGAAAAAAAAGTTTGAGAATCATGGAGATTACAAATGCCAAGTTAAGGAGTCTGCACTTTATTAGAAAGGAGAGGCCAGAGCCTGAAACAAAGTACACTTACTATATAGATTCTCTCATGTATGCTACTCATGAACACATATGTATTTATGTATATGTATGTATATGTACATGTATATTATTAAGCAATAAAACAAAATTATTATTTTTTTATTTTAATGATTAAGATACATAGAGAAAGATACACAGAGAAAGATACATAGAGAAAAAGACAAGAGCACTGCTCAACTCTGGTTCACCATGATATGGGGTGGGGAGACTGTACTTGAAACTTTGGAGCTTCAGTCATGAAAATCTTTTTGCATAACCACTATACTACTGCCACCCCTGTGTGATGCTGTGGTATCTGTGCTCTGTTTCTCTTTCCTCACTTCTCTCTCTCTCTCTCTCTCAAGAAAGAGGAGGAAGAGAAGACAGATACAGAATAATAAATTAGGCTAGGGAGGCCACTCAACAGTTTTACACATGTACAAGATCCTCACTTTATTCCTCAGCATAGCATTAAAAAAAATTGTAGGTAATTAGGTTAGAAGAGCTCAGCAGTTATCACATATATGCAAGGCCCTGGGATGGCAAAAAAAGAAAAACACATAGACACAGTCATCCAGATATTTGATATTATGTTTATAACTGTATTACAGGGCTCCCAACAGAATATTACAGGCTTGTACTTAAGGAAATTAATTAATCATTCCGTGACCAGGTGGTGGTGCACCTGGTTGAGTGCATATGTTACAATGAACCTACCTGCAGGGGAAAAGCTTTGCAAGTGGTGAAGTGGTGCTGTAGGTGTCTGTCTCTCTTCATTTCTATCATCCCCTTCCCTCTCGATTTCTGGCTGTCTCTAGCCACTAAATAAAGATAATAAAAAAAATTTAAAAAGAAAATTAATCATTTCCACAAACCTTGACTTTTTTTAACAAAACAAAACCAGTTTATTAAGGGTTTAAACTACCAAAAATATCCTGAGAAGAAAGAACAGAACTAGAGGCATCACACTCTCAGATCTCAAACTGTATTATAGGGCCATTGTAATCAAAACTGCTTGGTACTGGAACATGAACAAACACATTAAACAGTGAAATAGAATTGAGAGCCCAGAAATAAACACCCACATGTGTGGACATTTAATCTTTGACAAAGGTGCCCAGACTATTACATGGGAAAAGGGGAGTCTCTTCAACAAATGGTGTAGGGTTTAAATTGGGGAAATGATTTGATCAGGGTTTTAGGAAGGCCACATTTTGTGCCAGAGAGGTAGCATAATGGTTATACAAAAGACTATTTTTTCCTTGTGTAGAATGAGTGTTTTAATTTTTTTTCTTTTTTTTTTTTTTATGGTTGTCGTCATTGTTAGATAGGACAGAGAGAAATGGAGAGAGGAGGAGAAGACAGAGGGGGAGAGAAAGACAGACACCTACAGACCTGCTTCACCGCTTGTGAAGTGACTTCCCTGTAGGTGGGGAGTCAGGGGCCTGAACCGGGATCTTTACGCAGGTCCTTGTGCTTTGTGCCACCTGCGCTTAACCCGCTGTGCTACCGCCCAACTCCCTCTTTTTAATTTTTTATTAGTGATTTGATAATGATTGACAAGATTGTGAAAAAAGAGGAATACAATTCCATATAACTCCCATGACTAGAGATCTCCATGGGGTGCAGATGGTGGAGGTCTGGCTTCTGTAATTGCTTCTCCACTGGACATGAGCATTGACAGGTCTATCCATACTTCCAGCCTATTTCTGTCTTTCCCTAGTGGGATAGGGCTCTATGGAGGTGGGGTTCCAGGACACACTGGTGAGGTCATCTACCAAAGGAAGTCAAGTTGGCATCATGGTGGCATCTACAATTTAGTGGCTGAGAAGCATCAAGATACAAAGCAGAACAAACTGTTAATAAATCAGGAATCTAAAGGTAAGAATATAGCAGAGGAGATTTGAGGCCTTCATGTTGAAAGGAGCTAGCATGTCTATTTTAAGTATATTCCAAGGGATATATGACTTTACTAATTTTTGCTTGGGCCTGACAGCTGACATGCTTATAGGCTTTTTGTTTTTACATCATCTGTGAAGATAGTGTCAGAGCTGAGGACAGGACTAGAAAGCTAAATCAGCGCAGAGAGTAACTCCCAAATATGGGAAAAGTATATAAATATCACCAACTGTAAACCCCATCAATCTGACCTAAGGTCTGTATCTACTGATATTTAGCACAGGAGCCTGTGTAACATCTGAATCCCTGTCAGTATGAGCTTGCAGTCCATGGGCACAGCTAGGAACATTCTAGTCTGTACTCATTTCAGAACCAGTATTCCTTGAATGGCAGAGTATGTTGACACAGCCTCCCTTCAGAGACTGGGGCAATTTCCACCATTGCTGTTCTATATTGCGGGCAAGGTCCTATATATGCCCACAAGAGGTTTTATAATGTTGTTCCTGATGGAGATGACCAGTGATGGTGGAGAGAGGAATCTGTTAGAGGTCTACTCCCATCATATCTATGTGGGAATCCCAGGATACCTTGCCAAGAGCCCTGAATGATGGGGTGGCCTGGTAGTGACCAAAAGGGCTATCATTTAAGTGCGCTGGTCTCTTGTCCTTACCCAACTTTTGTAGTCCTTACTTTATCTGACAAAGTTAGACTTACAGTGATTGAGGGAACTGAAATATGATGTGCAAAGGGTATTTAGGTCTAAGTAGAAACTATTAAGTATTTTATGATGTCTTTTTTTATGTCTTTCTACTTACTTGCTGCACTTATTGAGTTACTGCACTTTTACTTTAAGGTATGTATTTCCCCCCTAACTTACTGATACACGCATACATGTGCCCTATCCCTTGGGCCCTGGTCTGTATCTAAGTTCTGTAACTTTGTTGGCAAGTGTGCCACCCAAAATGGAACTAAGGAGTCCTGTGAGCTATGAAAGATCTCACCACGTTATTAGAGCTGGAGGGTTGACATCCCAGGCCTGACATGTCTGAAAATCATTCCCTCATCTATAGCAGCAAAATCAATAAACTATCTAGGAATAAATCTAACCAAAGAACAGAAAACCCTGTATACTGATAATTATGAGTTGCTACTCAAGGAAATAGAAAATGATATGAAGAAGTGGAAAGATATCCCATGCTCATGGATTGGGAAAATTAACATCTTCTAAATGAATACTTTACCATATACAAATTTAATATGATACCCATCAGTGTCCCACCAATTTCTTTAGGACAATAGAACAAAAATTATAAATACTTATTTGGAACCTGAAAACACCTAGAATTGCCAAAACAATCTTGAGAAAGAAAAAGAACTGGAGGCATCACACACCCAAACTCAAACTATAAGGCCACTGTAATCAAAACTGCCTGGTACTGTAACAAAAATAGACACACAGTTGTCCGGGAGGTAACCCAGTGGCTAAGGCACTAGACTCTCAAGCATGAGGTACTGAGTTCAATCCCTGGCAGCACATGTACCAGAGTAATGTCTGGTTCTCTCTCTCTCTCTCTATCTTTCTTTCTTTCTCATTAATAAATAAAATCTTCAAAAAAAAATAGACACAGAACAGTGGGACAGAGTTGAAAGCCCAGAAATAACCCCCCACATCTAAGAACATCTAGTTTTTGATAAGAGGGCCCAAGATATTAAATGGAGAAAGGAGGGTCTCTTCAATAAATTGTGCTGGGAAAACTGGGTTGAAATGTGCAGAATGAAACTGAACCACTATGTTTCAGCAAACACAAAAGTAAACTCCAAATGGATCAAGTATCTAGATGTTAGACCAGAACTATCAAAAACTTAGAGGAAAATATTGGTGGAACTCTTTCCCATCTATATCTTTAGGGCATCTTTAATGACACAGACCCAATAACAAAGAAGATAAAATCAATTTGTTTGGCTTTGTATGTTAACTCTCTTTTCAGCCACCAGGTTCCAGATGCCAGCATGATGCCAACCAGACTTCCCTGGACTGGACTGATGACCCCAACAATGTGTCTTAGAGCCCCACTTCCCCAGAGACTCACACTACTAGGGAAAGAGAGAGGCAGACTGGGAGTATGGATCGACCAGTCAATGCCCATGTTCAGCAGGGAAGCAATTACAGAAGCCGGACCTTCCACCTTCTGCAACCCACAACGACCCTGGGTCCATGCTCCCAGAGGGATAGAGAATGGGAAAGCTATCAGGGGAGGGGATGGGATATGGAGATCGGGTAGTGGGAATTGTGTGGAGTTGTACCCCTCCTTAATGTCTTCTTTCTTAAATAAATAAATATAAATAAATAAAAATAAAATATGCAAAAAAAGAAGATAAAACAAAAGTAAACCAATGGAACTACATCAAATTGAAAAGCTTTCCCACAGCAAAGAAACGTCACCCAAACAAAGAGACCCTTCACAGAATGGGAGAAGATCTTTACATTGTTACATTCCATACATCAGACAAGAGGCTAATAGCCAAAATATATAAAGAGCAACAACAACAAAAGACTCAATTCAAAAATGGGGAGAGAATATGAACAGAATATTCACTACAGAAGAAATATAAAAGGTCAAAAGACATATGAAAAATTGCTCCAAGTCGTGGACTGTCAGAGAAATGCAAATTAAGACAACACTGAGATACCATCTCAGTCCTGTGAGAATGTCGTACATCAGAAATGACAGCAACAACAATTGCTGGAGAGGTTGTGGGGACAAAGGAACCCTCTTGCACTGCTAGTGGGAATGTCTGACTTTTGTGGAGAGAAAGTCTGGAAAACCCTCACAAGGCTAGAAATGGACTTTCCTTATGACCCAGTAACTCCTCTCCTAGGGATATAGCCTAAGCAGTCAAACACATTCATCCAAAAAGATGTGCATACCTATGTTCATATCAGCATAATTCCTAATAGTCAAAACCTGGAAGCAACCCAAGTGTCAACAACAGATGAATGGCTGAGAAGCTGTGGTCTATATACACAATGGAATACTACTCAGCTATTTAGAATAATGAATCCACCATCTTCAACTCATCTTGGATGGAGCTAGAAGGAATTATGTTGAAGTGAAATAAGCCAGACAGAGAAAGATGAGTATGGGATGATCCCACTCATAAACACAAGTTGAGAAAGACGAACAGAAAAGCAAAGCAGATATTGACTGAGTTTGAAGTACTGCACCAAAGTAAAACAAACAAACAAAAAAACTGGCAGGGATTTGGCGCATCTAATTGAGTGCACGTTACAAGGTACAAGGACCCAGGTTCAAGCCCCTGGTCCCCATCTTCAGAAGGAAAGCTTTTGGCGTGGTCTAGCAGTGTTGCAGGTGTTTCTCTGTCTCTCTCCCTTTCTGTAACCCTTTCCATCTCGATTTCTCACTGTCTTAACACAATAAATAAATAAAGATAATAAAATGAAAAAAAAAAAAACTCTGGGGGCAAATGGTCAATTTTCAGCTACACTGTTGGGAGGTGGGGATAAGGACACAGACTTTGGGTGGCAGGAATGGTGTTAACATATACTCCTATTGAGAAAGAAGAACAGAGAGGGAAACTTAAAGCAGGATTTGACTGAGTTTGGAGTAGGGCACTAAAGTAAAAATCTCTGGGTTGAGGGTTAGGGTAGATGTTCAGCCTAACCGGGGGGGTGGGGGGGGTGGGGGGGGTGGGGGTGGAAGTAGCAGGGGGTAGCATGGGGGGGGGTTGGGACACAGTCTTTTGGTGGTGGGAATGGTGTTTATGTATTAACTCCTATTAACTTGTAGTCATATAAATCACTACTTAATTAATGAGAGGGGAAAATTTGATTGAATGTCTCAAACCATGGGATTTTTCAAAGCAAACCAAGTTCCCAAATAACTTGGTTATAATAATTATCTATTGCCTTCTTAAACTCTAAGACAGCAAAGAACCTTCCTCATTTTCTGTAAAAATCAGTATTTCTCCCAGTCCTGGAACCTCTGGGGTTTTGCTCATTTTCCTTCATGCTTCTCTTAATCCATACCATTTGGTACTGCATCTGCTCATCTCAACTCAGTCAATGCAAGCAGTGCCACATCTATATGTTTCAAACCTTGACTTTCTAATGTGATGGAGTAGATTACAAACATCCAACTCTCAGCGTGCTAAACTTAGATTCAACAGCCACAGTCTTCCAATTTCTTCATCAATCTTCCTTCCTGCATTCATTTAGCAGCAATAACTGAACATTTACTCCCTTCCAAACACTCTTCTTAGCAACATTCAATTTTACACGGGTATGATCACTATTCCCATGGAATTTAAATTCTAGCTAGAAATGCCAACAATTAAACAACCAAGTACAAAACACCTTGGTAAGAGTTAGAAGAAGGAATCCAATTTTTTTTCAGTTTTTTACAGTCAAATAAAGGGACAGAATATAAATTCCTTAGGGTCCTCTAAGATCTGACATTTAAACCTAGTAGTATAGAACATTTTAAATATTTTCAAGTTGCTCAGTATTTCCATCCATTTTATAATTATGAAAGCCACTGAGAAATAAAAGTTCTACGCAATTAATGTGCTGGGGGGTCAGGTAGTGGCGCACCTGGTTGAGCACATCTGGTTGAGCACACATGTTACAAAGCAGAAGAACCCAAGTTCGAGCCCCCAGTACCCACCATCAGGGGGAAAGCTTTGCAAGTGGTGAAGCAGTTTTGCGGGCATCTCTCTGTCTCTTCCTATTACCTCCTTCCCTCTCAATTTCTGCCTGTCTCTATCCAACAGATAAATAATGATAATACAAAAAATATATATTTTAAGGAGGCCAGTGCCTTATCCATTAAGTGACTGGGGCAATACAAAGATACATACACAAAGAGACCAGAGCACTGCTCAGCTCTGGTTTATGGTGATGTTGGGGACTGAACCTGGGACCTCAGAGCCTTAAAGCATGAAAGCCTTTTTTGCATAAACATTATGCTGTCTCCCCTGCCCAAGAAAATATTTTTTTAAATTAATCCACTGGAGCTGGATTTGGCATATCTGATAAAGCACATACATTACCATATGCAAGGACCCAAATTCAAGCCCCCAACCCCCATCTGCAAAGGGAAAGCTTCATGAGTAATGGAGCAATATTGTATGCATCTTTCCTTCTCTTTTTTTTTGGGGGGGTCTCTTTCATCTCTCTGTCTCTCACCCTCTAAAAAAATAGGAGGGGAGTTGAAATAGCCACCAGAAACGGTGGTGTCATGCAGCCACAGTGATACTCCTGGTGGAAAAAAATAAATAAAATTTAAATAAATGAATCCATATGCCAAGGAACTGTGGTATGGAGGGATTTAGTAGACAGAGACTGGGGATATAAAGGAAAAGAGAACCTCTTTATTTTTATTTGATAGGATAGAGCGAGACTGAGATGAAGGCAGAGATGAGATATAGGGAAAATGTAAATACTGTAGGAAAACATATGTTCCAATCTTGATTAAAATATCTTAGATATAGTATTATAAGCATCTACAACAAGGTATTTCCACAAAAGATGTTTTACGTATTTATTCAAAAACCTCCAAATCTGAGGCTGGATGATGGCACATGCGGTAGAGCAGAAATGTCACAAAAACTTCCGATTAAGTATTTTCAATAGTGCTAGGTATGATATTAAATCAAATATATATATATATATATATATATATATATATATATATATATATATATATATATATATATCTGAAATGGACAGTGAACTTTAGAAGCTCACAATTCAATGCTAACGTTAATGAAGATGTTAAGTATTTTACAAAATTCTTCATATAAACACCAGAAAATTAACATCAAAACAATACCACAGCTAAAAACAATGTATAATTAAGATGCTTACAAGACCTAGTTCACTATTTATTGACATTTAATGATTACTTTTCAAGCCAGCAAGTTAGCTCACCAAGGAGAATGTCTGGTTTGTCCCCAATGCCACCGTCTCTATGAATTAAAATAAAAAAATTTTTCAAATTGGAGCAGTTATAGTGATGGCAAAATAATAATTCATTTAAGATTTGTACATGTAAATTATACCTCAATTTTTTTTCCCAAAGGTTCAGAGAGAGGCATAGTCTGGCTTCAAGTGAGGATAGTCTGAGGCTAGAAACTGCTAGTTTCCGGACTGGGTCGAGGCTGGATTGAGTGCACACGTTACAATGTGCAAGACTCCCCACCACCACTCCCCCCAACCCCGTTTAAAGTCCCAGGACCCCACCTGTAGGGTGTAGGGGAAAGCTTCATGAGTGGTGAACCAAGTCTGCAGATGTCTCTCTGTCTCGACTCTTTCTCCTCCTTCCCTCTCAATTTCTGGCTGTACCCAATAAATAAATAAAGATTAATGAAAAGAAAAGAAACTGCTCCTTGTTGCTAAACTATAGTCTAACTAGCATGGACCCCATGTGCTGAAACTTAAAATAGAAATATGTGGCCACACTCACTGTCTGGCACATAATTCTCATTTATTTGAGTACTTTACTTCTTTGATATCATGTAATAGCTTGAGGCCCTCCCTTCAACAGGCAATTTCTTTATTTTATTTTATTTTATTTTATTTTATTTTATTTTATTTTATTTTTTTCCTCCAGGGTTACTGCTGGGCTCGGTGCCTGCACCATGAATCTACCGCTCCTGGAGGCCATTTTTCCCCCTTTTGTTGCCCTTATTGCAGCCTCCTTGTGGTCATTATTATTACCATTGTTGATGTTGTTCACTGTTGGATAGGACAGAGAGAAATGGAAAGAGGAGGGGAAGACAGAGGGGGGAGAGAAAGAGAGACACCTGCAGACCTGCTTCACCGCCTATGAAGCGACTCCCCTGCAGGTGGAGAGCCGGGGGCTCGAACCAGGATACTTATGCAGGTCCTTGAGCTTTGCGCCACAGCCCGACCCCCTAACAGGCAATTTCTTTAGTGGCATTAAGCATTTTTCTCATGTACTAAGATAGACAAGCTGTTTCCAACATCTTCTCTTTGTCTTAGCTTCCCAGAGTAAAAGCTGTGATTAAATAACAGTTCATTTCATACTGAAAGACAGGATTTTAATTTGCTAAAAAGTACTCACTAGGAACCAACTCATAAATAGATCAATTCACTGAATATACCAAATTTATACTTTTTAAAAAAATATTTCAGAGAAATTTGGTTTTGCATCATAGGAGTATTTGAAGAATCATTTAATTTGTAAAAAGCAAAAAGCCATACAATGGCTTAACATTCTTTTTTAAAGCTTAGCATTCTTATGAATATGTTTCATGAATATATCCAATATGTGAATCTATTCTTTGCTGTGGTTATATTCATGAACATATCCTTCTTATGAATATATTCATGAATATATTCTTCATTGCGCTATTGGGAAAACATTACAGTTTTAAAATAATGAATATCAATAGATTCATGAGCATTTTCATAAGTTCATAGTCATATTCATGAGCTATGCTCTTGACCATATTGGGACATTTCTAAATCTGGTTTAAAATTTAATGAATGCCAATATATTCATTAATACTATATTCATATTTCCATCAACATATATTGATTCATGGTCTGTACTCTTGACGATATTGGGAAATTTTGAACTCAGTTTAAAATTTAATGAATATCAATAGATTCATTAAGAAAATTTCATAAGAATACACTCATATTCATTGTACACACTATATTGAGTATACTTTCAAGGCAACTAACTCATCCAATTATTTTAGCCTTCCTTAAAACAGTACTGAAAATATAGTTGTTCACTTCTGAATTAAAATACTTCTACAAGAACTTTTACCTCCAAGCACACATCAACCAGTGCAGGGTCTCAATATTTCTTAAATCTTACAGAGTCTTACATCTTGAGCTACTTTTCTTGTTTTATTCCAATACCTAAGCCTTAGATACATGCAAAAATAACAAGTTTTTCTCTTATAAAACCGTAAAAACATATAGCAGTTCTATCAGTTGATTACTTCTTCTATTTTCCTATGTAATTTTGAATTCTTCTTGGAATTTTTTTTTTTTACCAAACTAAAGATTTTAGCTCCTTGATTTGACTGCTTTGTTTCACCTTTAACATGTATTTAAATACATGTTAAACATGATGGACTGATCAGTTCTAACTTATGACAGTACTGAGAATTAAACCTAGTACTCCCAGGCCTCAGGCATGAAAATTCTGCATAAACTGCTGTGCTACCTTGAAAAACTTAATATAATTAATAAATAAGGAATATGAAAATTCATGGTCCAGGAGGTGGCACAGTGGATAAAGCATTGGATTCTCAACTATGAGGTCCTGAGTTCGATCCCCAGTAGCACACGTACCAGAGTGATGTCTGGTTCTGTCTCTCTTCCTATCTTTCTCATGAATAAATAAATAAATACATTATTTTTTTTAAAAGAACATGAAATTTCAAGTAGCTGAACTGTTTAACAAACAGTATTCTGAGGCCTTAAACTCAGGATGGCATACTCTTTCTTTCAATGGAAGAATTCAGTCTGGTCATGTTTAGTTTAACAACTACAGACTGATATTATTCCTACCACTTACTTTTTTTTTTTTTATAGGACAGAGAGAAATTGAGATAGATAGAGAAGGGGAAAGAAAAACACTTGCAGACCTGCTTCAGCACCTGTGAAGTGACCCCCTGCTTCACCACTTGTGCTTTGCGCCATTTGCGCTCAACCCAGTGTACTACTGCCAACCCCCAAAAACATGCATTTTAAAGTTGCATTCTGATATTCTTTGCTTATAACTAGAATAATATTAAAATAAGAATAATATCCACTGTTGAGGACTTATTAGATATTTATTTACTTTATTATTTAGCCAACATTATTTCAAGGGATCTGTGACTGCACAACACCACACCCAGGAGCTATTCTTTTTCTTCTTCTTTTTTCTTTTGTCCTTTTTTCTTTCCTTTATGATAACAACAAAGATGAGGAATATCCTATCTGTCTTAAGATTCAAATAAATCCACTTGAATGTATTTCTAAGTTATAAAGAAAAGTATGGTTTACTAAAAAAAAAAAAAAATGGGAACAGGGAGGGGAGGCTTGAAAAGGAAAATATTTTAAATACATCTGTCTCCAATTGTGGTGAATTTGCAAGTTATTTAAAGACTGGAATATATCTTTTGTAAAAAAAAAAAAAAAAAAAAAAAAAAAATTCTACCTCTAATAGAGGCTACCCAAAGCCTACAAAAGCTACTCTGCAACTTCTAAGCCTCAATTCACCTCTCTTTAAAATAAAATTTAAAACAACTAAATGGCATTAGGTATTTTTAATAGAAAGAAACTCCCCCAAGGTATATACTGAGGCCATCAGTCTTCTTTAAGAAGACTGTGAGGAGAAGACTATGAGGCTATTTCTCAAAATGTCAATAGTTACTGTAAAGCCAGACTAGGCTCTGCAGCCTTTAGAAACCTCAGAGCCCAATTCTGCTCCAACTGAGCAGACATTAATAAAGTCATGTATTCAACAGATAAATACTGAGTGTTAACTTCTATACTTAGATCATTTATGTGTATAACTGCTGTAAAAATTCATCTATAGGAAGGAAGGAAGGAAGGAAGGAAGGAAGGAAGGAAGGAAGGAAGGGAGGGAGGGAGGAAGGAAGGAAGGAATGAATGAATGAATGGAGGGAGGGTGGTGGGTGGGTGAGTGAAAGGGGAAATAGCATAGCACATGCATAGAGACTCATATCTGAGGTTCCAAAGCCCCATGTTCAATCCCTTAGACCACCATAAACCAGAGCTGAGCAGTGCTCTGGCTTTAAATATATACACATACTCACACACACAAAGAGAGAGAGAGAGGGAGTCAGGAGGTAGCACAGCGGGTTGAGCACATGTGGTACAAAGTGAAAGGACTGGTATATGTATCCAGGTTTGAGCCCCTGACTCCCCATCTGCAGGGGAGTCGCTTCACATGTGGTCTACACGTGTCTATCTTTCTCTCTCCCTCTCTGTCTTCCCCTCCTCTCTCCATTTCTCTCTGTCCTATCCCACAACAATAACTACAACACAATAAAATAACAAGGGCAACAAAAGGGAATAAATAAATATTTTTAAAAAACAGAGATGGAGAGATAACATTACAAAACAGTGTGAATTAGATTGTAATAAAGTATATATTTTTAAATTTATCTAAACATCTATAAACTAAAAAGTGTTTTTATTATAAGGATCATCCGTGGAGAAAACCAAACTGTGCCACGGAATACTTTTTATTTTTATTTATAAAAAGGAAGAACTGACAAAAAAAACATAGGATAAGAAGGGTACAATTCTACACAATTCCCACCACCAGAACTCCGTATCCCACCCCCTACCCTGATAGCTTTCCTATTCTTTATCTCTCTGGGAGTATGGACCCAGGGTCATCATGGGTTGCGGAAGGTGGAAGGTCTGGCTTCTGTAATTGCTTCCCCGCTGAACATGGGTGTTGGCAGGTCAATCCAAACTCCCAGCCTGCCTCTCTCTTTCCCTACTAGGGCAGGGCTCTAGGAAAGTGGGACTCCAGGACACAAAGGTACTAATCATATTAGCATCTGGAACCTGGTGGCTGAAAAAAAAAGTTAAGATATAAAGCAGAACAAGTTGTTGACTAATCATGAACTTAAAGAATGGAATATTGCAGATGAAGATTTGGGGGTCTCCATTTGATAGATAGTTAGTAGGCCTATTTTAGTTATATTCCAAAGGGCCCATGACTATACTACTTTTTTTTTTTTCTGATATGCAGGTGGATCCAAGTGATTGTCTAGGGAGATGATGTCATGGCTGGGAAAAGGACCACAAAGCCAGATCAGGGAAGAGAGTAGCTCCCAAATATGGGAAAGGTATATAAATATTGTTAACTGTAAATCCCATCGATTTGATCTGACCTGGGACCCATATTCAGCTTATGAGCCTATGTGACCTCTGCATCCCTATAGATCTGAGCTTACATTCTGTGGTCATGAGTGGGAACATTCCATGCTGCCCCAATTTCAGGACCCATCTTCCTCAGGTGGAAGAGAGAGTATGTTGTCCATCCTCCCTTCAGAAGATGAAACATTCTCTACTTTTTAAGAAAGTCTAGTACCTTTCTATAGTAACTATACTGGAATAGTAACCATACTGGAATAATTTACTGGAATAGTATACTGGAATAATATACTTAAATAGTAACTATACTCGAATAATCAAATTAGCACCCACCAAAATTCCTTGTAGAATATGCTCTTTCTTAAATTTAAAAAAAAATGCCCTCATTTTCTCATTAGACAAGCAATATATGCCAAATTAAAAAATTAGTAATAGGAAAACATACTATTTAATAAGCATTTGCTATTAACATTTGGTACTTCTTCCCAGTCTTTTATTTGTACTTCGGCTCAGTTAATTTCATTTAAACAAAGTATTAATCAAATCAAATGTTACTATATTTATATCCTGTTATCAAACATTTTCCATGTGGTTGTTCAATTACTTGTTATACCTTAATCAAGCATCTGTAACTCAGAATAAACTGTAAATAAATATGGAACGGAATAACAAAGAGTTTTATAACACTCTCTGAAATATTTAGAGATAAATATAAGAAGAAATTCTGCCTTTTAAAAGCTAAACTTAATTTCTGGCAAGAATGACTGGTAATTACAGCCCAAAGCCAAATATTATGGAGTCTGTTTTTTAGACTAAGCAATCTTACCACTCAGTATATATAATCATTGAAACAGTGCTAGCACAATGGTGTCTGTTCAGTTACTGGCAACCATAAAGCCAGAGAAAAGCAAAACTTCTCTAATGACAGAAAAGCAAAAGCTATATCCAAAAAATATGAAATAATAAAACTGTAGTAAAAAAATTATTATTCTAAGAAAGTACTCACATAAATTTATACCTTGAGATGAAGCTATATAAATCATCAAAAAACAGAATGAGGGAGTCAGGCGGTAACGCAGTGGATTAATCACAGGTGGCACAAAGCGCATGGACCAGCATAAGGATCCCAGTTCGAACCCCCGGCTCCCCACCTGCAGGGGAATCACTTCACAGGCGGCGAAGCAGGTCTGCAGGTATCTCTCTTTCTCTCCCCCTCTCTGTCTTCCCCTCCTCTCTCCATTTTTCTCTGTCCTATCCAACAACGACATCAGTAACTACAACAATAGAACAAGGGCAACAAAAGGGAATAAATAAATACATTAAGAAATAAATATTTCATTTATAAAAAAATAGAATATTGAAAAACCTTTTATCTATTTTAATAAACTGAGTTCATATGTGAACATATTTTATATTAAATCGGAGGTAAAATTATTAATTTATTATTTTTAACTAGAGTATTACTCAGCTCTGGTTTATGGTAGCACCAGAGATTGAACCTAGGGTCTTGGAGCCTCAAACATGAAAGTTCTTTTTGTACAACTATTGCATTATCTTCTTGCTGGAGAAAGGAAATTTTACCTGAGTACCCTTATAATACAAGATAAGGAAGTACTCAAAAACAAACTGATGGGAATATGCCAAAGGGACACAGGAGCTAATGCTAAGAGCTCCAATGGCCAAACCTAGAACAATTCATTGGACAAAATAATGCAGTAGTAGCTTATAAACTAAAGTATCTATGTGTTCATACAATATAAATAATTAACAAATGGAAAAAAACACAAATACATTACACAGAAAAATTTTAAATAATTTATGTAAATACTACCTCCTCAAGAAGAGGGATAGTATATGCCTTTCTATGCACAGGCCTTAATTTAAGCCTCTGCAGCATATTGCACACTGACGGTATCAGAGAAGCTCCATGGAAGGTAGAATAGTGTTGAGGTATCCCCTCCCTTGTACTTTCTCTTCACAAATAAAGAATAAAAATGTAATGGGACCCAGGTGGTCACTCAGTGCAACCTCACATGTGACATCTTAAGTTCATTTCTTGCCAATGCATTAAAAAAATGATAGACATGGGGCCAAGTGGGGGCACACCTGGTTAAGCACACACATTACAGTGCACAAGGACCCAGGCTCCAGAGCCTGGTCCCCACCTGCAGGGAGAAAACTTCTCAAGTGGTGATGCAGGGCTGCAGGTATCTCTGTGTCTCTAGCCCTCTCCACTCCAAATTTCTCTGTCTCTATCTAATAATAAATAAATAAAAACATTGTGATCCAGGGGGTAGCACAGTTGGACTCTATAGCATGAAGTCCTGAGTTCCATCCCTGGCAAATCATGTACCAGAGTTATGCCTGGTCCTTTCTCTTTCCTTCTATCCCTCTCATCAATAAACAAATAAATAAAAATATTTTTAAAAAACAAGGTCTGAGTAACACAGTTTATGAAAACTACATATAATGTGTGATCCTGGATGTAGAAAAGTCATTAGGTTAAAAGCTAAGGAAATATGAATGAAGTATGGGCTTTCATTAATAATACTGTATCAATACTGATTCATGACTTGTAACACATGCACCATATTAATGTAAGATGTTCTTAAAAGGGGAAAAAAGCATATGCAGTGTATGGCAATTCTCTATAATATCTTCACATTTCTTTTTTTTAAATCGGAAACTTTTCTTTTTTTTATTATCTTTATTTATTGGATAGAGACAGTCAGAAATTGAGAGGAAGGGAGAGGCAAAGAGGGAAAGAGACAGAAAGACACCTACCATCCTGCTTTACCACTCGTGAAGCTTTTCCCCTACAGTTGGGGACCGGGAGCTCTAACCTGGGTCCTTGCGCATTGCAACATGTGTGCTCAAGCAGGTGTGCCACCAACCGGCCCCAAATCTGAAACTTTTCTAGAAATAAAACCACCTGACAAAGAGTAGACACATGATAAATACTTGAAAACAAATAAATGTACAAAGGTAAGTGGATAAATAAGACTGAAGGTCACTAAATTAAGGGGTTTAAGATATGGATATGGCAAGTAATCAAAGATGGGGCAATTGCCAGAAAATAATTCAAACAAGTATGGTCAGGGAGACTTTTCTGAAGCAATGACTCTAAGTTGATACCTGAGAAATACAACTGAGCAAGATACATGAAATGGAGTGGGGTTTTTAAAAATACACAAAGAAAATACTCATGTAAGATATAGGAGTAAATGTCTTCATGCCTACAGAATACAGACTATTTAAAAGGTGAAACGAGAATGGCAAGATATCAATCGAGTACTCAATGAGAAAGGCTTTCAGCCAAGAATACTATATCCTGCTAGATTGTCATTCAGACTAGATGGAAGCATCAAAACCTTCTCAGACAAGCAACAGTTGAAGGAAGCAACCATCACCAAGCCTGCCTTGAAAGAATTTCTGAAAGGTCTCCTATAAACAACCAGACCACCACAAATAGAACATATATCAAAACACTCTAAAACTCTACAAGAATGGCGTTAAAATATCTTCAATCTTTGATATCAATAAATGTCAATGGACTGAATTCGCCTATTAAAAGACACAGAGTAGGAAGATGGATCAGAAAACACAACCCAACAATATGTTGTCTACAGGAAACTCACCTAACGCAACAAGACAAACACAGACTTAAAGTGAAAGGATGGAAAACTATCATTCAAGCCAATGGCCCACAAAAAAGGGCAGGAACAGCTATTCTCATATCTGACATGATAGACTTTAAAATACATAAGATTAAAAAATATAGGAATGGACACTACTTACTGCTCAGAGGATCAGTCAATCAAGAGGACTTAACAATTATTAATATCTATGCACCCAATGAGAAGCCATCTAAATACATCAAACAGCTACTGAAAGAGCTACAGCAATATATTAACAGTAACACAATCATAGTAGGGGACTTCAACACCCCACTATCTCAACTTGACAGATCATCCAGGCAGAAAATCAATAAAGACATAAGGGAGCTAAATGAAGAGAGAGATAAACTAGAACTATTGGACATTTTCAGAGTCATTCATCCCAAGAAACTGGAATACACATTTTACTCAAATCCACATGGATCATTCTCAAGGATAGACCATATGTTAGGCCACAAAGACAGCATCAGCCTATTCAAGAGCACTGAAATCATCCCAAGCATCTTCTCAGACCACAGTGGAATTAAACTAACACTTAACAATCAACAAAAGATTAGTAACAGTGCCAAAATGTGGAAGCTCAACAGTACACTTCTTAACAACTTCTGGGTCAAAGAGGAAATCAAGGAAGAAATCAAAATGTTTCGAGAGTTCAATGAAAATGAAGACACAAGCTATCAAAATATTTGGGACACAGCTAAAGCAGTCCTAAGAGAGAAGTTCATAGCTATACAAGCACTCATTAGGAAACAAGAAAAGGCACAAATAAACAGCCTGATTGCACATCTTAAAGACCTAGAAGAAGAACAACAAAGGAATCCTAAAGCAACCAGAAGGACAGAAATTACTAAAGTTAAGGCAGAAATAAATAATATTGAGAATAGGAAAACCATACAAAAGATCAATGAAAGTAAATGTTGGTTCTTCGAAAGAGTAAACAAAATCGACAAACCTTTAGCCAGACTCACAAAACAAAAAAAGGAGAAGACCCAAATAAATCGGATAGTAAATGAAAGAGGAGAAATCACAACAGACACTGCAGAAATTCAACATATCATGCGAGGCTTCTATGAACAACTATATGCCACCAAGCTAGAGAACCTGCAAGAAATGAATGATTTCCTAGATACCTACCAACTTCCAAAACTAAGTAAAGAGGAAGTGGATAACATGAACAGGCCCATCACAGCTAATGAAATGGAAACAGTTGTCAAAAACCTTCCCCAAAATAAAAGTCCTGGACCAGATGGTTTTACAAATGAATTCTACAAAACTTTCAAAGAAGAACTAATACCTCTACTTTTAAAAGTCTTCCAGAAGATTGAAGACACTGGAATACTCCCTGCCAGCTTCTATGAAGCCAACATCACCCTGATACCAAAAGCAGACAGGGACACAACCAAAAAAGAAAACTAAAGACCAATATCTCTAATGAACATAGATGCGAAAATATTGAACAAAATTCTAGCCAACCGGATACAGCAGTATATCAAAAAAATTGTTCATCATGACCAAGTGGGGTTTATCCCAGGCATGCAAGGTTGGTTTAATATACGTAAATCAATCAATGTGATCCACCACATCAACAAAAGCAAGACCAAAAACCACATGGTCATATCAATAGATGCAGAGAAAGCCTTTGACAAAATACAACATCCCTTTATGATCAAAACACTACAAAAAATAGGAATAGATGGAAAATTCCTGAAGATAGTGGAGTCTATATATAACAAACCTACAGCCAACATCATACTCAATGGTGAAAAACTGGAAGCATTTCCACTCAGATCAGGTACTAGACAGGGCTGCCCACTATCACCATTACTATTCAACATAGTGTTGGAAGTTCTTGCCATAGCAATCAGGCAGGAGCAAGGAATTAAAGGAATACAGATTGGAAGAGAAGAAGTCAAACTCTCCTTATTTGCAGATGACATGATAGTATACATGGAAAAACCTAAGGAATCCAGCAAGAAGCTTTTGGAAATCATCAGGCAATACAGTAATGTGTCAGGCTATAAAATTAACATTGAAAAGTCAGTGGCATTCCTCTATGCAAACACTAAGTTAGAAGAAATTGAAATCCAGAAATCAGTTCCTTTTTCTATAGCAACAAAAACAATAAAATATCTAGGAATAAACCTAACCAAAGAAGTGAAAGACTTGTATACTGAAAATTATGAGTCACTACTCAAAGAAATTGAAAAAGACACAAAGAAGTGGAAAGATATTCCATGCTCATGGGTTGGAAGAATTAACATCATCAAAATGAATATATTACCCAGAGCCATCTACAAATTTAATGCTATCCCCATCAAGATCCCAAGCACATTTTTTAGGAGAATAGAACAAATGCTACAAATGTTTATCTGGAACCAGAAAAGACCTAGAATTGCCAAAACAATCTTGAGAAAAAAAAACAGAACCGGAGGCATCACACTGCCAGATCTCAAACTATATTATACGGCCATTGTCATCAAAACTGCTTGGTACTGTAACATGCACAGACACACTGACCAGTGGAATAGAATTGAGAGCCCAGAAATGAGGCCCCACACCTATGGACATCTAATCTTTGACAAAGGGGCCCAGAATATTACATGGGGAAAGCAGAGTCTCTTCAACAAATGGTGTTGGAAACAATGGGTTGAAACATGCAGAAGAATGAAGCTGAATCACTGTATTTCACCAAATACAAAAGTAAATTCCAAGTGGATCAAGGACTTGGATGTTAGACCAGAAACTATCAGATACTTAGAGGAAAATATTGGAAGAACTTTTTTCCGCATAAATTTTAAAGACATTTTCAATGAAACGAATCCAATTACAAGGAAGACTAAGGCAAGTATAAACCTATGGGACTACATCAAATTAAAAAGCTTCTTCACAGCAAAAGAAACCACTACCCAAATCAAGAGACCCCTCACAGAATGGGAGAAGATCTTTACATGACATACATCAGATAAGAGTTTAATAACCAACATATATAAAGAGCTTACCAGACTCAACAACAAGACAACAAATAACCCCATCCAAAAATGGGGGGAGGAATTGGACAGAATATTCACCACAGAAGAGATCCAAAAGGCCAAGAAACACATGAAAAAATGCTCCAAGTCTCTGATTGTCAGAGAAATGCAAATCAAGACAACAATGAGATATCACTTCACTCCTGTGAGAATGTCATGCATCAGAAAAGGTAACAGCAGCAAATGCTGGAGAGGATGTGGGGTCAAAGGAACCCTCCTGCACTGCTGGTGGGAATGTCAATTGGTCCAACCTCTGTGGAGAACAGTCTGGAGAACTCTCAGAAGGCTAGAAATGGACCTACCCTATGATCCTGCAATTCCCCTCCTGGGGATATATCCTAAGGAACCCAACACATCCATCCAAAAAGATCTGTGTACACATATGTTCTTGGTAGCACAATTTGTAATAGCCAAAACCTGGAAGCAACCCAGGTGTCCAACAACAGATGAGTGGCTGAGCAAGTTGTGGTATATATACACAATGGAATACTACTCAGCTGTAAAAAAATGGTGACTTCACCGTTTTCAGCCGATCTTGGATAGACCTTGAAAAAATCATGTTGAGTGAAATAAGTCAGAAACAGAAGGATGAATATGGGATGATCTCACTCTCAGGCCGAAGTTGAAAAACAAGATTAGAAAAGAAAACACAAGTCGAACCTAAAATGGAATTGGAGTATTACACCAAAGTAAAAGACTCTGGGGTGGGTGGGTGGGTGGGGAGAATACAGGTCCATGAAAAATGATGAATGAAATAGTGGGGGTTGTATTGCTAAATGGGAATCTGGGGAATGTTATGCATGTAAAAAAAAAAAAAAAAAAAAGGAAGAAGAAGTAGAAACGCAAAGCAGAAATTGACTGAGTTTGGAGTATGGCACCAAAGTAAGAAAGCAGAAGTATACTAGAGTTTGCAGTGAGTACCTCCCTAATACTTCCTCTCCACTTTTCCAAGCTTTGGGTCCATGATTGCTCAACAATTTGTTTGGCTTTGTATGTTAACTCTCTTTTCAGTCACCAGGTTCCAGGTGTCATCAGGATGCCAGCCAGACTTCCCTGGATTGAAGACACCACCAATGTGTCCTGGAGCTCAGCTTCCCCAGAGACCCATCCTACTAGGGAAAGAGAGAGGCAGACTGGGAGTGTGGACCGACCAGTCAACGCCCATGTTCAACGAGGAAGCAATTACAGAAGCCAGACCTTCTACCTTCTGCAACCCTCAATGACCCTGGGTCCATGCTCCCAGAGGGATAGAGAATGGGAAAGCTATCGGGGGAGGGGGTGGGATATGGAGATTGGGCAGTGGGAATTGTGTGGAGTTGTACTCCTCCTACCCTATGGTTTTGTTAATTAATCCTTTCTTAAATAAAAAAAATAAAAAAATAAAAAAAATTAAAAAAAAAAAAGGTGAAACGAAAAGATTAGTATATAAGCCTCTTAGTGACTAAATGAATAATCTACTACAAACATCTCCCAGGTCTACAGCTGCTGTGCAGATGTCTCTCCAAGGCCCTGCCACCCTACACAGAGTAATATGGTACTTTCAAGGCTTTCCCCAACCAATAATGTCCCTAAAAAGTCCACCTACTCTCCCTCCTCTCATGGCTTGCTCTCTCTTGCCCTGTGGTGAGGTAGCAGGACACACCCATTTTTTTTGGCTGGCTCCACGTGGCTTGAACCACCCGTCTGACCCAACAATAAAGATTTGTGTTCCCTCTGCACTTGGATTCTCTCTCCTTCGCATCCCACCGCTGGGTCAGCAACATATAGCACAATCTGAATTTCTATAGTTAATCAATATGTACAAATCCTACTTAGGAGAACTCATCAATGGAGATACATAAAAAAAATTTTTTTGCCTCCAGGGTTATTGCTGGGGCTCGGTGCTTGCACTACAAATCCACTGCTCCTGGAGGCTATTTTTCCCATTTTGTTGCCCTTCTTGTTGTGCTTGTAGTTATTATTGATGTCATAGCTGTTGTTGTTGGATAGGACAGAGAGAAATGGAGAGAGATGGGGAAGAAGGAGAGGAGGAGAGAAAGATAGACACCTGCAGACCTGCTTCCCGGCTTGCCAAGCGACCTCCTGCAGGTGGGAAGCTGGGGGCTGGAACCGGGATCCTTATGCCGGCCCCTTGTGCTTTGTGCCATGTGTGCTTAACACATAAAAATGAATATTAAGAGTTCTTCCACTTCTCTCTTACACCAATGTCCCTAAAAACTACCCCAGAGCCTTCCTGTTCCTTCTCTTCTGTGCTCACCCAGATTCAGTAAGTTAAAGGGCTATTTGTTAATATTTCAATTATACAATGTAGTAAGTTTGCAAAATAGAAGCAAGAACAAAGGACATGATGTGGTTTCTCTCATACAGAGGAAGTGAAATTGTGGAACCTTATTAAGACTAGAAAGTCTCATAAAAGGAGTCAGGTGGTGGTAGCGCAGCGGGTTAAGCGCAGGTGGAGCAAAGCGCAAGGATCAGCATAAGAATCCCAGTTTGAGCCCCCGGCTCCCCAACTGCAGGGGAGTCGCTTCACAAGTGGTGAAGCAGGTCTATAGGTGTCTATAGGTGTCTATCTCTGTCTTCCCCTACTCTATTTCTCTCAGTCCTATCCAACGACAGCAACAACAACAATAATAACCACAACAATGATAAAATAACAAGGGCAACAAAAGGGGAAAAAATGGTCTCCAGGAGCAGTGGATTCGTGGTGCAGGAATCGAGCCCTGGCAATAACCCTGGAGACAAAAATAATAATAATAATAAAATAAAAGGGAGTCGGGCGGTAATGCAGTAGGTTAAGCGCATGTAGCGCAAAGCACAGGGACGCATAAGGATCCCGGTCCCGGTTCCAGCCCCGGATCCCCACCTGTAGAGGAGTCGCTTCACAAACGGTGAAGGAGGTCTGCAGGTGTCTATCTTTCTCTCCTCCTCTCTGTCTTCCCCTCCTTTCTCTATTTCTGTCTGTCCTATGTGACAACGACATCAATAATAACTACAACAATAAAAAAACAACAAGGGCAGCAAAAGGGAATAAATATTTTTTAAAAATTTTTAAAAGGGGGGGTCAGGTGGTAGCACAGCGGGTTAAGTGCACGTAGCACAAAGTGCAAAGACCTGAGTAAGGATCCCAGTTCAAGACCCCACTCCCAACCTTCAGGGGAGTCGCTTCACAAGCGGTGAAGCAAGTCTGTA
The DNA here is from genome assembly GCF_950295315.1 of Erinaceus europaeus. NCBI lineage: Eukaryota > Metazoa > Chordata > Mammalia > Eulipotyphla > Erinaceidae > Erinaceus > Erinaceus europaeus. Next base: position 80,734,382 of record NC_080171.1, on the reverse strand, counting down.
GGTGTCTATCTCTGTCTTCCCCTTCTCTCTCCATTTCTCTCTGTCCTATCCAACAACGATGGCATCAATAACAACTACAATAATAAAACAACAAGGGCAACAAAAGGGAATAAATATTTTTTAAAAACTTTTTAAAAAATCACAAAACAAGGGCAACAAAAGGAAAAATAAATAAATAAAATGCTTTAAAAAAGTCACATAGGGAGTCAGGCGGTGGCGCAGTGGGTTAAGCACACGTGGCGCAAGGATCCCGGTTCGAGCCCCCGGCTCCCCACCTGCAGGGGAGTCGCTTCACGGGCGGTGAAGCAGGTCTGCAGGTGTCTATCTTTCTCTCCCCTTCTCTCTCTGTCTTCCCCTCCTCTCTCCATTTCTCTCTGTCCTATCCAACAACAAAGCAACGTCAACAATGGCAATAATAACCGCAACGAGGCTGCAACAACTAGGGCAACAAAAAGGGGGAAAAATGGCCTCCAGGAGCGGTGGATTCATGGTGCAGGCACCGAGCCCAGCAATAACCCTGGAGGGGAAAGAAAAAAAAAAGTCACATAAAAATAAATACTAAATCTCCCTTCATATAATAGGTATTAGATAAAATAATTTTTTTTTGCCTCCACGGCAAAAAAAATTACTGCTGTCATTGTTGGATAAGACAGAAAGAAATCGAGAGAGGCAGGGAAGACAGAAAGGGGGAGAGACACCTGAAGACCTGCTTCACCTCTTGTGAAGTGACCCCCCTGCAGGTGGGGAACCGGGGCTCCAACAGGGACCCTTATTGCCGGTCCTTGTGCTTCGCACCATGTGCACTTAATCTACTGCGCTACCACCTGGCCCCCAGTAAAATACTTTTATATGTGAATAACTGCAGCAATAAACACCAATAAAACAGGAGTAATTTCATCATTAGGTACAAATAATTCAGGCAATGAACAGACCACTGGTGGTCCCCAGAATCAGTCTATTTCACTATTATCAATCATTTTATCAGTAATATAAGATACTAGTATATCTGCTTGACCAATAATTTATTTTGGTATTTATCAATGCAAGGCACCAATTAAGGTAAAATATTCATATCTGAATAAATTTTAAAATAATAAATAAATTGAAGACTGCTCTTTTTTTTTGCCTCCAGGGTTATTTCTGGGGCTCAGTGCCTGCACCATGAATCCACTGCTCCTGAAGGCCATTTTCCCCCCTTTTGTTGCCCTTGTTGTTGTAGCCTTGTTGTGGTTATTACTGTTGTTGTTGATGTTGATGTTGTTTGTTGTTAGATAAGAGAAATAAATGGAGAGAGGAAGGGAAGACAGAGAGGGGGAGAGAAAGATAGGACACCTGCAGGCTTGCTTCACTGCCTGTGAAGTGACTCCTCTGCAGGTGGGGAGCCGGGGGCTCAAACTGGGATCCTTACAAAGGTCCTTGCGCTTTGCGCCACGTGCACTTAACCCACTGCGCTACCATCCGACACCCAAAGACAGCTTTCTTTAACCCTTAATGACATACTTAACTGAAAGTTTAATTTCAGTACTTAATTTTTTTTTTAGGATTCAATTTTTTTAAAACTTCTTTAATGGTGGATTAATGGTTTACAGTCAACAGGAAAATACAATAGCTTGTACATGTATAACATTTCCACATAACAATACTACCCCCACTAGGTCCTCCTCTATCATGCTTCAGGACCTGAACCCAACTCCCCACCACTAAGTCTTTTACTTTGGGGCAATACACCAGCTCCAGTCCAAGTTTTGCTTAGAGTTTTCCCTTCTAGCTTGTTTTTCAACTTCTGCCTATGAGTGAGATCATCCCATATTCATCCTTCTGTTTCTGACTTATCTCACTTAACATGCTATCTTCAAGCTCCATCCAAGAAGGTGAGTTCACCATGAACCTGAAACTTTGGAGCCTCAGGAATTAGAGTATCTTTTCATAAGCATTATGCAATCTATACCTGTTCACATTTCTCAGTTTTCCACATAACAATTCAACCATGTTCTAGGTCCTCCTCTGCCTTCATGTTCCAGGACCTGAACCCTCCCCCCCACCCCAGAGTCCTTTACTTTGGTGCAATACAACAGACACAGTCCAATTTCTGCTTTGTGTTTATTGTTCAACTTTTTTTTTTTTGGTAATTGGATTTATTTCAGTGAAGATGCCTTTAAAATTTAGATGGAAAAGAGTTCTGCCAATATTTTCCTCTAAATATTTGGTAGTTTCTGGTCTAACATACAAGGGGTATTGAAATCCCCTATTATTACTGTGTTGCTGTTAATATATTGCTGTAGCACTTACAGTAGATGTTTGATGTATTTAGATGGTCTCTCATTGGGTGCATAGATGTTAATAATTGTTAGGTCCTCTTGACTGACTGATCTGAGGATTAAATAATGTCCATTCTTATCTTTTTAAATTTTATTTGTTTTAAGGTCTATCGTGTCATATTGAAACTAGCTGTTCCTGCCCCTTTTTTGTGGTCCATTGGCTTGTACAGTAAAGTTCAATCTTTTCACTTTGAGTTTGTGTTTGTCTTGTTGAGTTAGGTGGGATTCCTGCAGACAACATATGTTTGGGTTGTGTTTTCTGATCCATCTTCCTACTCAATGCCTTTTAATAGGTGGATGCAGGGGCCACTGACATTTTTTGATATTACAGAATGAATATATTTTAATGCTATTATTCTAAAGTTTTAGAGTGTTCTGATATATAGCATGTTTATGTTTATGATGATGATGTGATGATGGTTTATAAGAGACCTCCCAGAACTTCATGCAGAGCAGACTTGGTGATAGTTGATTCCTTCAACTGTTGCTTTTCTGAGAAGATTTTTATGCCTCCATCTAGTTTGAATGACAGTCTAGCAGGATACAGTAGTCTTGGTTGAAAGCCCTTCTCATTGAACACTCAATAGATATCTTCTGGCCTGTAGTGTGTGTGGAGAAATCTGCTGCTAATTTTATGGGTTTTCCTCAGTAAGTGACTCTTTGTTTTTTCTCTTGCAGCATTCAAAATCCTTTCTTTATCCTTATTCCTTTTCATTCTAAATATGATGTGTCTTGGCATCTTTAAGTCTGGGTTAATTCTGTTTGGAACCCTCTGGGTTTCTTGAACCTGTATGTCTTTTATATTGTCTAGACTGGAGAAGTTCTCAGCTATAGAATCCTTTTTAGAATCCCTGTAGAATCCTTTTTTCCCCTCTTTCTCTTTTTCCCTCTGGCAAGCCAATATGCATATATTATTTCTTTTGAAATAATATTTCTCTGTTGTTATTTTCAGTATTTAATCTTTTTGAGATTTAATAGTTTTCTCTAATTCATCCTCAATCTTGCTAATTCTGTTTTCTGCCTCATTTATTCTATTCTCTCTCCCCTGTACTGTTTTCTGTAGTTCAGCTATTTTGTTACCCTGTTCTGATACTTCACTAGCTTGTTCAGGTAGTTGTGCTCTTATCTGTTATTTCAGCTTTTAGCTCTCTAATTAACTCCAGATAGTTAATGTTTTCTTTCAGAGTCTCATTTACTGTTTCCCTATTTCTGATATTACTTTCAAACTCTTTCCTAACTCCTGTGACTAATACTTCAATTAGTGTTTGGATCTTGTCCTCAAAACCCTTTGGGGAGGCTTTTAGATAAAAGCTTTGTCTTGGTTCATTTCTCCAATGTTTCTTGTTGGTTTAACCATTGTATATGGTGTGTTATGAGGTTCCTCTCTCAGTGCTATTCAATCCACTAATCACACTTGCCTGAATTCACTTGTGTCTAAGTAAGGTACTTAGAGTTGGGGGTGAGGGTGGGAGCAATAGCTCAGTGGGTTAAGTGCACATGGCATGAAGAGCGAGGTCCAGCATAAAGATCCTGGTTCGAGCCCTCAGCTTCCCACCTGCCTGCAGGGGAAAGTTGCTTCATGGGAGGTGAAGGAAGTCTGCAGGTGTCTTATCTCTACCCTTCTCTGTCTTCCCCTCCTCCCTTGATTTCTCTCTGTCATATCCAAAAAAAGAGTTCAGTTATAGAGCCTTGTTTTGTGTTCTCAGGTGATCTCCTTTGTTATTCTTAGTTGACTGGGGAGAGTAGAGAGATGCAGCTGCTGCTACTCTGTACTGGTTATTGATGGCCAGCAGGTGGTGCTACTATGATCTCTAAGCTCCTCTTGTTTGTATGATCTGTAATGGATGGGATGGGGTGGTTGCTTTGGGCTGTCTTGTAGTCACAAATGCTCTGTTTATGTTGTGTCCTTGCCTTAAATTTAGAAGGCTAAAAATCTCTTGAGTCAAAGACTGGGAGGTTTAAGCCACTTTTTCTTTGTTTCCAGCACTCAGAACAACCTTCACTGCTTGCTGCGCTTAAAGCAAAATCGTCAAAGTGGTGTAGCTCAGTGCCATGCCAACCAGAGCTCTGATTTGACTTTGCTGTTCTTCAACCCAGTCCCCTTTTCACACACGAGCACTCACCTGAGGCTACAGATCTTTCAGCTGTAGATTATGACTTTAGTTAGGTCTCTTGTTGTATTTGATTTTGGGAGGAGAGATGATTCGATCCTGGTGATTCCATGGCCACATGTCCCAGAGGACCCTCTTCAGTACTTAATTAATGATTGAAGAGGTTAATGATAGCCACTTGCTTACTGCATTTCTTTGTAACTGCAACTCTTATTACTTTCAAAACAGATTTGAGGGGGCTGGGCGATAGTGCAGTGGGTTAAGCGTACATGACGCAAAGCATGACGATGGTTGTAAGGATCCCAGTTTGAGCCCCCAGCTCTCCACCTGCAGGCATGTCACTTCACAAGCAGTGAAGCAGGTCTACACGAGTCTTTCTCTCCCCCTCTGTTTTCCCCTCCTCTCTATATTTCTCTCTGTCCTATGCAATAACAATAACAACAAGGGCAACAAAATGGGAAAAATGGCCTCCAGGAGCAGTGGATTCGTAGTGCAAGCACTGAGCCCCAGCAATAACCCTGGAAGCAGAAAATAAATAAATAAGATTTATGAATTACTTCAAATTAAAAATTATATATTACTGAAAATGTAAATAAGTTCTGACTTTTCTGTGGAAAAAACTATATTATAAAATACAGCCAACTAGAATTTGTATTATTTTTCCAACAAGGAAATTCAATCTTAATTTAGCATAGATGGCAAGCTCTGACTTCCCTGGGAAGAGCAATAACTTGCTAATCATCTTCTACAGTGGCATTTAAACTTAAAATAATTAAAATTTCATTCCCTCACTAGTCATATTCCAAATGTTTAATAACCACATTGGTTTATGACCAAATACTTGGTGAGGGGTTGGGGACTGGGGGTGGGGGGAGTGAGGATGGGGAGGATGGTGGGGTGGTTCTTCTGCAGGTCTTTGCGCATAATATTATGTGCTCTCAAAGGGGTGCACCACCGTTCTGCTTCTAGTTATTAGTGCCTTCAAATATAGCATTGGATTATTTATTTGGAAACTAAGTTTACAGTTAAATAAGTAATGGGTGAAAGAATAATTTAAAAAAAAAAATGATGGGGGCTGGTCAGTGGTATACCTGGTTAAGCACACATATTACCATGTCAAGTACCCAGGTTTGAGTCCTCACTCCCCAGCTGCAGGGGAACTCTTCACAGGCAGTGAAGCAGGTCTGTAGGTGTCTATCTCCCCCTCCTTTCTCAATTTCTCTCTATCCTATCTAATAAAAATTAAAAAGAACAAAAAATAAAAAGGAAAATATGGTCATGGGGAGCGGCAGATTTGTAGTGTTGGCCTGAGCCTCAGCAATTATCCTGATGACAAAAAAAATTAAAAACTTAAAAAGTAAATTTAAAAAATAATAATAAGTGATATCAGAATCCCAAGCAAACAATCTACTCTTATATTTTAAGACACTAAAAATGGGGCTGAGTGGTGGCACACCCCTTTAAAAACACAAAGTACTATGTGCAAAGATCCTCACAATGACCTCACCTCACCCACCCACCCCCACCCTGAAAATAATAACTAAAAATATATTTGCACCCCTACATTCAAAACAGCATTACATATAATATTTAAATCATGGTGCTGAGCAATGGCAGTGGATCCATCTTGCTGGCAACAAGTTCTAGTAATAGCCTTGGTGGGGGAAAAAAAAGCTGTTCATCTAGGGCAAACTCAAATGGACTATATATAGAGTGTCAAGGAGATAACAGTAGGCCATTAAGCATATGCTGCTGCTTTCAGAGTGATAAATAATGTAGTTAACACACAAGTACTTTTTAATTCTCTATCTAGTTACCTGAGACTTTACCACAAGTCTTATCGGATTTACAAACTAGGGTAGTAGTACTTCTACTTAAAGTCATTGCTAAAGATTGAATTAATATACTAAGAAGAAATAAAAACAGTATGCTTACCTAGCATGTAAAATAAATTTTATTTACTGCTTCTTTTTAGAAATCATTCAAGCCAAGTGTAAAATCACAACAAACAAAAACTGTTTCCGTGTGGAGTTGTACCCCTCCTACCCTATGGTTTTGTTAATTAATCCTTTCTTAAATAAAAAAAAAAGAATATAAAAAAAAAAACTGTTTCCATGTCTCCATTTTTTCCAATAAACAAAACTAAAGGATACTTTTATCTTAGTTAATATGATTTATGATAGAGGGGACTGAACCAGTGCTTTTCTATTATACTGGTCCACTGCAGACTTAGAAACAACTCAATATATACTTATATCAGTACTTACAAAAGTACTAATTAAATGCTTTAACAGACCAACAACTAAATGAACTGATAATCCATGGGGGTCAGATTATTCCCATAACATGACTTTTTTTATCAAAACAACACAAATATGCCTTTGAAATCCAAGATATAAGTGCATTTCTCACTGTTAAGACTTGTAGTGATAATTCACACTGTACTTGCTTCAAAGAGCTAAAAATTTAAGATATATTTTCACAAACATACCACCTACATAATATTTTCTAATAAGATCAATGAAGCAGAGAATCAACAAAGAAAGAAGAGAATTAAATGAAGACTAGACCTCCTGGACATTTTCAGAGTTCTTCACCCACAAAAACTGGAATTCACATTCTTTTCAAATCCACACAGCACATTCTTAAGGACAGACCACATGTTAGGCCACAAAGACAGTATCAACAAACTCAAGAGCACTGAAATCATCACAAGTATCTTCTCAGACCACATTGGAGTAAAACTAACATTTAACAACAAACAGAAAATTACTAAAAGCCACAGAATTTGGAAACTCAACAACATACTGCTTAACAGTGGGTCAGAGAGACAATCAAGCAAGAAATTGGAAACAAATGAAAATGAAGCTTTCAAAATATTTAGGACACAGCTAAAGCAGTACCGAGAGGGAAACTCATAGCCATACAATCACATATTAGAGAACAAGAAAAAACTCAAACGATCATACTGCAGGCCTTAAGGACTTACAGGAAGAGGAACAAAGGAACCCTAAAGCAACCAGGACAGAAATCACTAAAATGAGAGCAGAAAAAAAAAAACACTGAAAATAAGAGAACCATACAAAAATCTCAATGAAGCCAAATGTTCGTACTTTGAAAAAGTAAACAAGATTAACAAACCCCTAGCCAGACTCACAAAAAAAAAAAAAAGGAAGGAGACTAAAATAAATAGAATTGTAAACGATAGAGGAGATATCACAACTGACACCACAGAAATCCAGAAAATTATGCGAAACTTCTATGAAGAACTATACGCCACCAAGCTAGAGAATTTAGAAGAAATGGAAGAATTCCTAGAAACATATGCCCCTCCAAAACTGAACCAAGAAGAACTACAAAACCTAAATGCACCAATAACAGACCAAGAAATCAAAACAGTTATTAAGAATCTTCCCAACAACAAAAACTCCTGGACCAGACGGCTTCACAAACGAATTCTACAAAACCTTCAGGAAATAGTTAATACCTATACTTTTAAAGCTTTTCCACAAGATCGAAGAAACAGGAACACTCCCTTCCACCTTCTATGAAGCCAACATTACCCTGATACCAAAAGCAGAGAGGGACACAACAAAAAAGGAAAACTACAGACCAATATCTCTGATAAACATAGATGCCAAAATATTAAACAAGATCCTGGCCAACCGGATACAGCAGTTTATCAAAAAGATTGTTCAACACAACCAAGTGGGATTTATCCCAGGAATGCAAGGCTGGTTCAACATACATATGTCAATCATTGTCATTCACCAAAACAATAAAAGCAAAACAAAAAACCGCATAATTATATCAATAGATGCAGAGAAAACCTTTGACAAAATCCAACACCCATTCATGCTCAAAACACTACAAAAAATGGGAATAGATGCGGAATTCCTCAAGAGAGTGGAGTCCATATATAGCAAACCTACAGTCAACATCATCCTCAATGGACAGAAGCTGAAAGCATTCCCCCTCAGATCAGGGGCTAGACAAGGATGTCCATTATCACCATTACTCTTCAACAAAGTATAGGAAGTTCTTGCCATAGCAATCAGGCAAGAGAAAGAAATCAAAGGAATACAGATTGGAAGGGAAGAAGTCAAGCTCTCACTATTTACAGATGATATGATAGCATACATAAAGAAATCTAAAGAATCCAGCAGAAAACTACTGGTAGTTAGTTATTGGGCAATATAGCAAGGTGTCAGGCTACAAAATCAATGTACAAAGATCAGTGGCATTTCTTTATGCAAACATTAAATCTGAAGAAGACATCCAGAAATCACTCCCATTCACTGCTGCAGCAAAATCAATAAAATACCTAGGAATAAAGCTGACCAAAGAAGTGAAAGACTTGTATACTGAAAATTATGAGTCAGTATTCAAGGAAATAGAAAATGATACCAAGAAATGGAAAGACGTGGTCCAGGAGGTGAAGCTGTGGTAAAGCTGTGGACACTCAAGCATGAGGTCCTCAGTTTGATCCCCAGCAGCACATATGCTAGAGTGATGTCAGGTTCTTTCATCTCCTATCTTTCTCATAAATAAATAACATCTTTATTTAAAAAAATGGAAAGACAACTCTTGCTCATGGATTTGAAGCATAAATATCATCAAAATGAATATTCTCCCCAGAGCCATACAAATTTGATGCAATACCCATCAAAATTCCACCAAGCTTCTTTAAGAAAATAGAACAAAAACTACAATAAACTTATCTGGAACCAGAAAACATCTAAAATAGCCAAAACAACCTTGAGAAAAGGAAACAAACTATATTATAAGAACATCATCATCAAAACAGCCTGGTACTGAAACAAAAATACGCACACAGACCAGTGGAACTGAGTTGAAAGCCCAGAACTAAACCCCAACACCTATGGACATCTAATCTTTGATAAGGAGGCCCAAAGTATTAAATAGAGGAAGGAGGTTCTCTTCAATAAATGGTGCTGGGAAAACTGAATGAAATTGAACCACCTTTTCTCACTGGAAACAAAAATCAACTCCAAATGGGCCAAGGACCGGGATGGTAGACCAGAAACTATCAAATACTTTACATGCCATACATCAGACAAGAGACTAATCACCAAAATATACAAAGAGCTCAGCAAACTTAGCAACAAAAAAGCAAATGACCCCATCCAAAAATAGGCAGAGAATATAAACAGAACATTCACTACAGACTAGATCCAAAAGGCTAACAAACATGAAAAATTGTTCCAGGTCACTGACTGTCAGAGAAATGCCAATAAAACCAACACTGAGATACCACCTCACCCCTGTGAGAATGGCATACATCAAAAAGGACAGCAGCAACAAATGCTGGAGGTGATGTGGGGAAAGAGGAACCCTTCTGCCCTGCTGGTGGGAATGTAAATTGGTCCAGCCTCTCTGGAGAGCAGTCTGGAGAACTCTCACATGGACCTTCCATATGACCCAGTAATTCCTCTCCTAGGGATATACCCCAAGGACTCCATTAATACCCAACCAAAAATGAAATGTGTACACCTATGTTCATAGCAGCACAATTCATAATAGCTAAAACCTGGAAGCAACCCAGGTGCCCAACAACAGATGAGTGGTTGACAAAGTTGTAATATATATACACAATGGAATACTATGCAGCTATTAAGAACAATGAACCTACCTTTTCTGACCCATCTTGAATAGAGCTAGAAGGAATTCTGTTAAGTGAGCTAAGTGAGCTAAGTCAGAAAGATAAAGATGAGTATGGGATGATCCCACTCATCAACAGAAGCTGAGCAAGAACAGAAAGGGAAACTAAAAGCAGGATTTAACTAAATTTGGAGTAGGGCACCAAAGTAAAAATCTCTGGGTTGAGGGTGAGGGTAGATGTTTGCCTTCACAGGGCCGGGGGTGGGAGGGAGTGAGGATGGGATGGGACACAGTCTTTTAGTGGTGGGAATGAAGTTTATGTACACTCCTATTAATTTGTACTCATATAAATCACTATTTAATATGAGAGGGGAAAAATTGATTATAGGTCTTGAACTTTTTAAAACACAGAGTCTTTTTAATACATACGCTGAGTCTTTGATATGTTGACTCTCTTAAAAGCTTAGACCAGAGGGAGTCGGGCGGTGGCGCAGTGGGTTAAGCGCACATGGCGCAAAGCGCAGGGACCGGCGTAAGGATCCCGGTTCGAGCCCCCGGCTCCCCACCTGCAGGGGAGTCGCTTCACGGGCGGTGAAGCAGGTCTGCAGGTGTCTATCTTTCTCTCCCCTCTTTCTCTGTCTTCCCCTCCTCTCTCCATTTCTCTCTGTCCTATCCAACAACAAAGCAACGTCAACAATGGCAATAATAACCGCAACGAGACTGCAACAACTAGGGCAACAAAAAGGGGGAAAAATGGCCTCCAGGAGCGGTGGATTCATGGTGCAGGCACCGAGCCCAGCAATAACCCTGGAGGAAAAAAAAAAAAAAAAGCTTAGACCAGGGAGAACAGAAGCAACCGGTGGCACAGCTAAATCCAAAGAATGTCAAAGGACATAAATTATGGTGATGTTGTGTATGATACAGCAAATCCAAACAAAGGGATATTTCAAAGTTAACCCAACTGCCAAATAATGTGATTATAGCAATAACTATCTACTGTCTTCTTAAACCCTAAGACAGCAGGAATCTTCAGCTTCCTCTATAGAGCCTATATTTTCCCCAGTCCTGGAACCTCTAGGGTGGGGCTCACTTTCCTGCATTCTTCTCTCAATTCATACCAAATGATATTGTATCCACCTATCCCAACCTAATCACTGCAAGGAGTACCACCTCAGCATGCTTCACTTCAGACTGTGTCCAGAGACGTCAGGGGTGGAATGTCAACCCTTCACACTCATTACTTAGGTGAGACCCTTCCTTTCATTTCCTTTCTCTAATTCCATTCCAGGAGGTTCACTTCCTAACAAAATCCCAAAACCTAGATATAGACCAGGTCCTGTAAGACAGAGCATATGTTCACATGTATCCATAAATTAGGGCAAAATATATACCTGAAAGCAAAAATATAGTCTGTAGTGAGTCAGTATCAAGTACATAATGAAATAATGTCTACTTAGACTTAGATACCCTCCTCACCTACTTCCTATTACAGTTCTCTCACTCACTCCAAAGTTAACCTTAAAAAAGCAAGGACTGCAAAAGCTGAATAAGGGCAAGAGACTGACATACTTTCACAATGACTCTTTAGTCACTATCAGGCCATTCCATCAGCTGGTGCCCAAATTGGGGAGTACTAAAATTCTAAATAGACATGATGAGCCTAGACATCAAATAAATCCCTCTCTCCATTGTTACCAGTCATTTCTATCAGGAACAACAGAATAGAGCCCCTTGTGGGTACCCCATAGGACCTTGCCCTCAACTTGGATCAACAATGGTAGAGAATGTCCCATCCTCCGAAGGGAGGCTGGACAACATACTCTATTCTACACCTGAGGAAGATGGGTCGATACTGGGGCAGCTTGGAATGTTCCTACTGATGACTAAAGATGTGAGCTCAGATCTACAGGGATGAAAAGGTCTCACAGGATCCTAAACTGAATATGGGCCCCAGATTAGATCAAATCGATGGGGTTTACAGTCAACAATATTTATACACCTTTCCCATATTAGGGAGCTACTCTCTTCTCTAATCCAGCTTTCTGGTCCTTTTTCCAGCCATGACATCATCTCCCCAGACAATAACTTGGACCCACTGGCATATCAGATTTCAGGCTCAGAGGAAAAAATAAAAATAAAAAAACTAGTATAGCTACAGGCCCTTTGTAATTAAAATCTGCTGACTAGCTATCTACAAAATGGAGGACCCCCCTCAACTCTTCATCTGCACTATTCCAGCCTTTTGGTCCATGACTGGTCAACAGTTTGTTTGGCTTTGTATGTTAACTCTCTTGTCAAGAACCAGGTTCCAGATGCTAGCATGATATATATATAACTTTTTTATCCACACATCTGTCACTGGGCATCTGGGTTGCTTTCAGTTTGGATTATTATGCATTGTGCTGCTATGAACACAGGTATACATAGATTTCTTTGGATAGGTATTTTTCTTTCTTCTATATTTGCCTTTTAAGAGACTTTGTTAATTGTGAAATATATTTAAATAACTGTGTGTAATGACATGATGATAAACTAATACACAAAAACTAGACTGTACAGGATTAGCTCAATGGTAGTGCACATGTCTTTTTTTTTATTTATTATTTATAAAAAGGAAACACTGACTAAACCATAGGATAAGAGGGGTACAACTCCACACAATTCCCACCACCAGAACTCCATATCCCATCCCCTCCCTTGATAGCTTTCCTATTCTTTAACCCTCTGGGAGTATGGACCCAAGGTCATTGTGGGATGCAGAAGGTGGAAGGTCTGGCTTCTGTAATTGCTTCCCCACTGAACATGGGCGTAGACTGGTCAATCCATACTCCCAGCCTGTCTCTCTCCTTCCCTAGTGGGGAAGGGCTCTGGGGAAGTGGAGCTCCAGGACATATTGGTGGGGCCGTCTGTCCAGGGAAGTCTGGTCGGCATCATGCTAGCATCTGGAACCTGGTGGCTGACAAGAGTTAACATACAAAGCCAAACAAACTGTTGACCAATCATGGACCAAAAGGCTGGAATAGTACAGATGAAGAGTTGGGGGGGTGTCCTCCATTTTGTAGATAGCTAGTCAGCAGGTTTTAATTATATTACAAAGGGCCTGTAGCTATACTAGTTTTTTGTTTTTTTTTCTCTGAGCCTGAAATCTGATATGCCAGTGGATTCAAGTTATTGTCTGGGGAGATGATGTCATGGCTGGAAAAAGGACCAGAAAGCTGGATTAGGGAAGAGAGTAGCTCCCTGATATGGGAAAGGTGTATAAATATTGTTGACTGTAATCCCCATCGATTTGATCTGATCTGGGGCCTGTTATTAGCTTAGGAGCCTGTGTGACCTCTGCATCCCTCTAGATCTGAGCTCACATTCTGTGGTCATGAGTAGGAACATTCCATGTTGCCCCAATATAGGACACATGTCTTATATACACAAAGACCTGGATTAGATCCTCAGAACAAAATAAATATAAACAGATGATGAAACTTCCAAATGAATGCTCGATAGTTTGAAGTGCTGTTGAGAGCAAGTCCGTGAATCATAAAGAAACACTAAGGGCCCAGGAGGTGATCCAGTGGGTGCAGCAAATGCCTTGCCTTACATTAGGACCTGGGTTTAACTCCTGGCAGCACTTGAGCGCACCCAAGGCATCACCAAAGGAACTCTATGGATATTGGAACACTACTTTGGTGTCTCTTTCTCCCCCCTCCCTGCCTTGTCTCTCAAAAAAAAATTTTTAATGAAGGCTGTGCTGGAAGACAACCTGGTAATACTGTACATGTGCAAGGTCTTAGGTTCATCCCTGAACACCACATAAAAATGTTTTTAATTGGGGGTCAGGCGGTAGTGCAGCGGGTTAAGCGCACATGGCGCAAAGCACAAGGACCAGCATTAAGGATCCCAGTTCAAGCAGGGCAAGGGCTGGTATAAGGATCCCGGTTTGAACCCCTGGCTCCCCACCTACAGGAAGGTCATGTCACAAGTGGTGAAGCAAGTCTGCAGGTGTCTTTCTCTCCTCCTCTCTGTCCCCCTTCCTCTCTCAATTTCTTTCTGTCCTAATCAACAACAAGGACATCAATAACAACAACAATAATAATCACAACAATGATAAAACAACAAGGGTAACAAAAGGAAAAATATAGCTTCTAGGAGCAGTGGATTTGTGATGCAGGCTCACTGAGCCCCAGCAATAATCCCAGAGGCAAAAAAAAGTTTTTAATTAAGTAATTTTTAAAAGAAGTATCTAATTTATATTAAATTTTATATTTGTATAATAATTATTAAAATCTCACTTTTTATAAAGAAATCATAAATTCAAAGCAGCATACAGTGTTTCTTGTACTTTATCATTATAAGCATTTCTTGGCTTTGATTCTTTGATTCACTTAAAGTTAATATTCATTAATTTGATTCAAACAATAGATGAGATAGGGGTTAAACTTCATTTATGTGTGTGTAAAAATATGGTTGCCCCAGCACCATCTGTTGAAGCAGACTGGATGAATTTGGCACACTGCTCAAAAGTCAACTGGCCAGGATATGGGAGATGGTACAATGGTGAAGTTCAGGGCATGCAATGGTGAGGTCCCAGATTTGATTTCGAGTATCACATATGCTAGAATAATGCTGTAGTGTTTTGCACCTCTCTTTCTTTCTTTCTCTCTCTCTCTCATTAATAAATAAAACTTTATTCCAGCCATAACATCCTCTCCCCAGACAATAATTTGGATTCACCTGCATATCAGATTTCAGGCTCAGAGGAAAAAAAAAAACAAAAAACTAGTATAGCCACAGGCCCTTTGGAATATAACTAAAATATGCCTACTAGCTATCTACAAAATGGAGGACCCCCCCCCCCAACTCTTTATCTGCATCTCTTTTTCCAGCCTTTAAGTTCATGACTGGTCAACAATTTGTTTGGCTTTGTATGTTAACTCTCTTTTCAGCCACCAGGTTTCAAATGCTAGCATGATGCCGAGCAGACTTCCCTGGACAGACAACCCCACCAATGTGTTCTGGAGCTCCACTTCCCCAGAAATCCAACCTACTAGGGAAAGAGAGAGGCAGGTTGGGAGTATGGATTGACCAGTCCATGCCCATGTTCAGTGGGGAAGCAATTAGAGAAGCTAGACCTTCTACCTTCTGCATCCCAAAATGTCCATACCCTCCAAGGGATAAAGAACAGGAAAGCTATCAGGGTAGGGGATGGGATACGAAGATCTGGTGGTGGGAATTGTGCGGAGTTGTACCCCTCTTATCCTATGGTTTTGTCAATGTTTCCTTTTTATAAATAAAAAAATAAAGAACACAAGTACAATAAATAAATAAATAAAACTTTAGAGGGGGCCAGGCACACATAGTACTATGCTCAAGGATCCACACAAACCTCAAACTCCCCAACTGCAGGGGAGTCACTTCATAAGTGGTGAAGCAGATCTGCAGCTGTCTCTCTCTCTCTCTCTCTCTCTATACCCCTTCCTCTCTTAAATTCTCTTTCCTATCTAATAAAATGGGATAAAAAAGGGCTACCAGTGGATTTGTAGAGCCAGCACCAAGCCCCAGTGATAACCCCGGAGGCAAATAAATATATAAATAAAACTTTAGGGAAAAAAATCAACTGGTCATAGACATATTTGTAGGCCACCAATTATACTCCATTTATCAGTATGTATATATATATATATCATATACCAGTATGTGTGTGTATATATATATATATATATATATATATCAGTATATTATCTTATACTAATATCACACTGTCTTTATTAGTAGAGCTTTCAACTTTGTTCTTTTTCAAAATTAGTTTAACTATTTGGTGTCTTGTGTAATTCCAAATGAATATAAGGATTGGCTTTCTCATTTCTGTAAGGAAAACTGGAATATTGAAAGGAAAAATTCTGTAGACCTATTGATATTATGTCTTCCCGACATAATGAATGGTTATGCAAAAAGACTTTCATACTTGAGGCACCAATGGTACCAGGTTCAACTGTCACCACTACCATAAGCCATAGTAGAGAGAAGGAAGGGAAAAAGAATTCAAGTTATAATTTGTATGGCTTTGATGATTGAAGAGCACGTTACAATGTGCAAAAGGACCCAGAATCAAGTCCCTAATCCTTGAAGGATGAAAGCTTCACCAGTAGTAAAGTAGTACTGCAAGTGTCTTTCTCTGAGGCATCAGAGGTCACAGGTTCAATCCCTGGCACCACCATAAGCCAGAGCTCTGGTGAAAAAAATAAAACAAAAATATTGGGCTGTCAGAAAAGTCATGATGGATTTTTCTGTTTTTCTATTCAAAGAAAGTGCTGTGACTTTCCCAACATTCTAATAATATTAATACATTATTTTGTTTATTTTGTTTTAATGAGAGAGAGGTGCAGAGACCAGCTTTTTTTTTTTTTTTTTTTTTTTTTTTTGCCTCCAGAGTTATTGCTGGGGCTCGTGCCTGCACTATGAACCCACTGCTCCTGGAGGCCATTTTTCCCATTTTGTTGTTATTGTCTGGCTTCTAGTAGTGCTGGGGACTTAACCTTGGACCTAGAAGCCTCAGGCATAAGAGTCTTTTGCACAACCTTTATGCTATCTCCCCAGACCCAGGAACCATTATCTCAGCAAGCTACCAAATCATTTCTTCCCAGTCTTCTTAGTTGCCCACTTTCACTCTAAGTTTTAAACTATTGGAAGATTTCATTCAACAAAAACATGGAAGGTGCCAAGTAGAAAATGTTTCAAACTGTCATCCCTTCATTTGAAACTCTCATCTTATTTTCAGGGTTTTTATTTTCCTCTTTCCATCAATATTCTTGCAAAGGGCAATAACTACCATTTTCCTTCAATGTCCATATACCTTCTTCTTGATGGGGAGTGAAATCAAAACTCATCCATGCAATTCTTATGATCTACCTGACTGCTGTGATGTTTAAATGGCTCAAGGATGAAACATCCATGAGAAACCAGATGTTCCAGGTTCATCTAACACTTCTTTTCTATGATAAAGCTTATCCATAAGCTATTTGCTAATAGAAATAAAGAAGATATTAGATAAGTTTACATTATCTATTTAAAAAAACTATCTCTGGGTATTTAAATCAGTTATTTGTTGAAATATTTATTTTAATGTGTTTTTTATTACCAAATAATTTTGGTTTTTTTTTCTTTCTTTCTTTATTGCCCCTACTGATGGGGCTCAGTGCCAGCATAACAAATCCACTGTTTGTGGTGTCCAATTGCCCCCCCCACTTTGATACGACAGAGAAATTGCGGTGGGGGGATAGAGAGGGAGGGAGAAAGGGAGAGAGACGCCTGCAGACCTACTTCACCACTCATGAAGCTTCCTTCCTGTAGGTGGGGAGTAAGTTTCTTTCTATAATGACTACAAGTATAGACTATGTTTGTTCATGTCACAAAAGGAAAATACAGGTGAATCACCTATAATAATGAAAAAAAAAAAAAACTCAAATTGAATTATATAGTTTAACTAATGGCCAACAGAAGAAAACCATTCCTACAATATAAAGCTTGTTAACAAAAAAAGAACAAAAAGAGACACAATCAGCTTTCTGCTACAAACCAATGAACAGAAAACTGATTTCGAAAACAATTCTCAGATGCTTAATAATGTATGTTTTTATGACATGACTTTCAGCTGTTGTTTCACCTTCCAGCTAGACTGAATCAGATTTTAACCACCCTTATGGCATTGTACATATGCAGGGAGCAAATGCAATCTACTGAAGCAAAGCAATGTGTGTAAAAGAGCTCAATTATATGGTGGAATGTTTCTTGTAAATTAAAGCCCTATTGAATAATCATCTTCCATGAAAATTGTCTTTCACAAGGTGTTCCTACAATGTGCCTTCATCATATGTAGTTGCTTTAATACAAGCTTATTTGCAATGCTTGACATAATGAATTCTTCCTCTTTATTGCTGTAGAAATGAGAGTAAGAATTAAAGCTTTTTAATGTTTCCTTACTAGACTGCCTTTGTCAATGCACTAGTAGTGAGGTGCTATTTTTTCCAATCTGTACTACAGAAGAATAATTTAACCAGATGCATACTACTACCTTATTTATCACAAATATCTTTAAATGAATTTCTTTATAAAAATGTCATTTTGTCCTTTCCTCCTTCAAAAATGGTATACTTTCCCAAGAAGTTTAAGAGTTCCTTTTTCCTAACTCTTAGCTCAAACCTTTAAAGTTTCTTTTTTTACTTTTTTCTTTTCTTTTTCTGCCTCCAGGGTTATTACTGGGGCTCGGTGGCTGCACTATGAACCCACTACTCCTGGAGGCCATTTTTCCCATTTTGTTGCCCTTGTTGTTATTGTTGTTAATGCTGGATAGGACAGAGAGAAATCGAGACAGGAGGGGAACTCAAGGGAAAGAAGGATAAACACCTGCAGATCTGTTTCACTGCTTGTGAAGCGACCCCCCCCACACACACACACACACACACACAGGTGGGGAGCCAGCTGCTCCAGCCAGAAACCTTTTGCCGGTACTTGTGCTTTGCGCTATGTGCTCTACCTGCCCCATCCCCAAGGTCTCTATTCTTAAACAGAAGAAACTCATGCACTAAAATATACCCATAAAACACAAACTGTTAGAATTATGCATTGGGGACCCACTTATTTCCTATAATTTATACAAAGTATATCTTATATGGCAGAAGTGCATTTTCTTTTCTTCTTTTTTTTAAGATTTTATTTATTTATTTATTTATGAGAAAGGCGGAGAGAGATAAAGAACCAGACATCATTCTGGTACATGTGCTGCCAGGGATTGAACTCAGGACCTCATGCTTGAGAGTCAGTGCTTTTACCCACTGCACCACCTCCCAGACCACAGAAATGCATTTTCTAAGAAGAGAATCAAAATTTTTTATCCATTCCTCAAAGGGATCAAAAGCCAAAAAAAGGAAGATGGCGACTTAGAAGCAGCAGCTGGCGTGAGCTCCAACAAGCAGCAGCTTGTGACCAGGGATTCTCGGGATAGGGCTCCAGATGCTAGCATGATGCCGACCAGACTTCCCTGAACAGACAACCACACCAATGTGTCCTGGAACTTTGCTTCCCCAGAGCCCTTCCCCACTAGGGAAGGAGAGAGACAGGCTGGGAGTATGGATTGACCTGTCAACACACATGTTCAGCGGGGAAGCAATTACAAAAGCCAGAACTTCAACCTTCTGCATCCCACAATGACCTTGGATCCAAACTCCCAGAGGGATAAATAGGAAAGCTATCAGGGGAGGGGATGGGATACAGAGTTCTGGTGGTGGGAACTGTGTGAAGTTGAACCCCTCTTATCCTATGATTTAGTCAATGTTTCCTTTTTATAAATAAAAAACTAAAGGGAAAAAGAGCCAACAAAAGAATTACCAAGTAGAGCTAAAAGAACAATCTCTCAGATCTATCAGAGTCACATTTTGCTCTTACAGGTACAGGAAGTTTGACTGATACTCCAGTTGATACAAATGCAGTTCACTTGGTGCTAATGGTCCAAAAGTCCCTATTCAAAAAACTCAAACGAAACTAATCAATCACAAGACATTTCTTAAAACCTAAAAGAAATTCCACACATACTTCCTAAGCATTCAAGGTGAATTATCTGCAAATGACTTATCAACCTAAACCCTGAAAAGAATAGTAGCCAAGCTTTTGGGATACGCTCTCTCAGGGAAGTAAGTTCATGTGCTCTCACTGGGAATTCCAGATGGCTGGCTTAGAGCTTTCACTGGAAATTCCAGACGGCTGGATTACAGGGGAGATATCTTCACTTGCTTCAGTTACTTCGACTATACAGGGATCCTTTATCTGGCAGGTTGCATGGTGAAGCATAAGTTGAAGGTGTGTCAAGATAGAGCTCAGTGGTACAGTCCCTGCCTTGCTTTCCTCGTGCTATCACATGGAGGGGTAGAACTCTGAGAGACAGAGAGAGCAGCAGGTGCCTACTAAGGAGGAGAGTAACTTCGAGAATTTAGATGTCTTTCAGGGGCCGGGGAGGTGCATCACCCAACTTAGTGCACAGGACCCTGTTCACACCTGTGGGATGGGAACTGAATGTCTTCTCATTTCAACCAAATTCTAACTGTATAAATAATAATAAATGAACAGGTCTGTTTCTGTGATTGTCAAAGCCCAAATAAAAATTAAATTTTTATAAGATTAAAAAAAAAAAAAGAATAGCCAAGGATGTTAAAAGGCAAACTGAGTCCTATGCTACTTATTGGATCAGTGCCTAAGGTAATAAGCAGAGAGCTGTAAAAGACTAATTAGATATTGCTAGCAGTTTACTGAAGGACTCTGTAAATGTGTGGCCTTCCTTCCTCCCACCTCCAGGTGTTTCTGTAAGTCTTAAATATTAAATAAATCATAAATATTTTTATGGCTTAAAAACCTTCTCAGAGATCTTCCTACACTCTTATGTGACAGATTAAGAAAATTTCAAGGGACTGTCAGGTTCAATTAAATACTATAAATGTTATGACAGAAATGGACTACTAATACTAAGCATGTTAAAGAACCTGAGTCCTGTTAGGATCTTAGGACCAAAACTGCCCCACTTTTGTCAAAAGTTATGGCAGAAACATTGTTGATTATACCCACATTTACTTAGTTGCATGGGGGATGGGGGCAGAATAGCTCACATAGAAGGACACCTGCTTATCATGTACACAACCCATAGTCAAGCCTCCAGTATACCCCATGGGAGCACTATAGCACTAAGTTTTGTACTGTTGATTCTCTCTCTCTCTCTCTCTCCACACACACACACACACACACACACACACACACACACTTTAAAAAACAGCAGCTTGGGGGTCGGGCGGTGGCACAGCTGCTCCACAGGTGGTGAAGCAGGTCTGCAGGTGTCTAGCTTTCTTGTCGTATGCTTTACATTGGTTTGTTCTAGCCCTCCCCCACCAAGAGAATTAGATCAGTCCAGTTAGATTTCATGGGCCGCTTGGCCCCGCCCCTAGAAAACCCGCCAGAGTTCCAGAGTTGGAGAGAGTGCTTGCGCCGCCGCAAAGAGACAGCGGAATTCTGTTTGGTGATTAGTTTGTCTTAGTTTATGAATCGTTGTTCCTGAATAAAGAAATACAGCTTCCCTGCCCAGCTGTTGTCTCCGCGTCTCTGTTACCCGCCCCGCAGGAGCCGTCCCGAATTTTTAACAGCACTTTCTCTCCCCCGCTCTGTCTTCCCCTCCTCTCTCCATTTCTCTCTGTCCTATCCAACAAAAAACAACATCAACAATGGTAATAATAATGACCACAACAGGGCTACAACAACAAGGGCAACAAAAGGGGGGGGGGGAATGGCCTCTAGGAGCGGTGGATTCATGGTGCAGGCACCGAGCCCAGGAACAATAACCCTGGAGGAAAAAAAAAAACAAAAACAGCAGCTTGAGCAAGTAATCCTTCTGACTTAGTACTGGAAAAA
This sequence comes from Erinaceus europaeus, assembly GCF_950295315.1. NCBI lineage: Eukaryota > Metazoa > Chordata > Mammalia > Eulipotyphla > Erinaceidae > Erinaceus > Erinaceus europaeus. Next base: position 80,712,892 of record NC_080171.1, on the reverse strand, counting down.
AAAAAAAGCTGACACTGTAAAAGTACTTCATTTTTCAAATTTTTTTTTCTGTAAAAAGTAACAATCTGAGGTCAGGCAGTAGTGCAGTGGGTTAAGTGCACATGGCACGAAGTGCAAGCACCAACTGAAGGATCCTGGTTCGAGCCCTGGCTCCCCACCTGCAGGAGGGATCTCTTCACAAGTGGTGAAGCAGGTCTGCAGACGTCTTTCTCTCCCCCGCTGTATCTTCCCCTCCTGTTGTGATTTCTCTCTGTCTTATCCAACAACAACGACATCAAATAACAACATCAATAATAACCACAACAACGATAAAACAACAAGGGCAACAAAAGGGGGAAAAAACAGCCTCCTGGAGCACCAAGCCGCAGCAACAACACTGGAGGCAAAAAAAAAAAAGTAATAGAATTGTAGGCAATCTCAAATAGTAAACTGGTATGTACTGCGTATATAAAATAATCCTTAACTACAACAACAAGGGCAACAAAAAAAGGGGAGGAAAAAATGGCCTCCAGGAGCAGTGGATTCCTGGTGCAGGAACTGAGCCCCAGAAATAACCCTGGAGGCAAAAAGAAAAATACATCTAACATCTTTCTCACAGATTCTGAAAGTACTGTATAAGTTGAATCCCCTCCCACCCCACCCCCACACACACCATTTTACAAAAGTTTTTTTGGTATATATTTTTAAAATTAAATCATTTTCTAGAAAAACTCAACATCAACTATATTCATTATTGGGTTTAGTGCCTTCCAGCCTCTAAGGTTAGAGGACACTCAAATAATAGAATTTTGAGTATATACACTATCAGATGGATTTATACTTCACTCATCACTCTCTACTTTATCTCCTGTCACCACTGCTGGTATAAATAGATTTAGATATTTTAATCATTTGACCAACAGGAAAAGACAACAATAAGTACACATACACACACATGCATACATACACACATATACTTAGGAATGAGCAAGGACTCATCAACAACAGGATGGTGGAGACTGCAACAAGACAAGATTAGAACTACTTTGGGAACCCACCAAGTCACCAGTGAATGAAAACACATGCAGCTCATGGACAGAGAGGAACCTAAAGAGAGACTCCTGGAGCTAAAGCCCATATCAACTCCTGAGCAGCTGGTAACAGTCCGGCAGTCTGCTGGTTGAGGCACCACCTCCAGTCTTGCTTTACCAACAAAAAGACAACTGAAGACTCACCAAATGCAACTATGAGTCTCCATTCCTACTGCCCCTAAGAGGCTGGGGCAGCAGTGGGGAGGCCCTGTGCTGGCATGGAGGTAGTGGGCAGAGAACTAACCAGGAAACTCAGGAGAAGATCTACAACCCAGTGGACTAGAGGTGAGGCTGTATAGTGGGAGCATTTCTACATTGTTTTCCTGATGAGAACATGGTGAATAATTGCCTCAGAACCCACAGACTATAAACGGGACTTGTTTAAAAACTCACAGGGCAAAGCAGGGCTGTCCGGCTTGGCTCTGGCTACCAGCAGAGAAGCTGAACTAAGCCCAGGGCTTTGAATCCTTGGGGTGTGGGAGTCTCTTCGCATAACCACTGTGCTATCTCTCTACCACCCTCTTTTATCACTTGGTCAGGAGTGAAAGATTAAGCTAAAAAACCTACTTACAGGTAAAAGCCCTCAAGCTACCAGAACCTACAGGGAAGAAAAAGAACAAAAGAGGCATTAACTGCCACTGTGCTTCAACTCAGGGACTGAGATAACATTGAAACAACTGGGGAGTCAGGCAGTAGCGCAGTAGGTTAAGCGTATGTGGCAGGAAAGTACAAGACCAGCATGAGGATCCCGGTTCGTTCCCCTGGCTCCCCACCTGCAGGGGAGTCGCTTCACAGGAGGTGAAGCAGGTCTGCAGGTGTCTTTCTCTCCCCCTCTCTGTCTTTCCCTCCTCTCTCCATTTCTCTCTGTCCTATCTAACAATGACAACATCAGTAACAACAACAATAATTACTACAACAATAAAAACAAGGGCAACGAAAAGGAAATAAATATATATTAATTTAAAAAGTTAAAAAAACAACAACAACACTGAAATAACTGTTGATTTCCACAACTGTGAACTCTTTAAGTACCTTACTTAGACACAGGTCATCCAGGCAAGAGTGATCAGTGCACTGAAAAGTACTGAGAGAAGGACCTCATAACATACTATAATAATTGTTAAACCAAGGAGAAACATTGAGGAAATGAACCAGGACAAAAGTCCAGCTAAAAGCCCCTCCAAAGATAGAAGCACAAAATAATGAGGCAACATCCAAACTAGTTAAGGAAATAGTCACAGGAGTAAGTAAAGACTTTGAAAGAATTGTCATCAGAAATGCAGAAACAACAAATGAGACTCTGAAAGAAAGCAGTAACTATCTTGAGGTAATTAGAGAGCTGAAAGATGAACTAGCTGAGCTAAGAGCACAACGAGCTGAATAAGCTAATACAATATAAGAACAGGGTAACAAAATAGCTGAGCTACAAAAAACAGCAGAGGGGATAGAAAATAGAATAAATGAGGCAGAAAACAGAATTAGCAAGATTGAGGATGAACTAGAGAAAACTAAGAAAGAAGTAAGAGATCTTAAAAAGAGATTAAGAAATACTAAAAACAACAACAGAGATGTGTGGGATGACTTCAAAAGAAATAATATATGCATTATAGGCCTGCCAGAGGAAGAAAGCATTCTACAGGACATAACAGATGAGAATTTTCCTAGTCTAGACAACATAAAAGACATAAAGGTTCAAGAAACCCAGAGGGTCCCAAAAAGAATTAACCCAGACTTAAAGACACTGAAACACATCATATTTAGAATGAAAAGGAATAAGGATACAGGAAGGACCCTGAAGGTTGCAAGAGAAAAACAAAGAGTCACTTACAGAGGAAAACCCTTAAGATTAGCTGTAGATTTCTCCATAAAAACACTACAGGTCAGAAGAGAATGGGAAGATACCTATCCAGCGCTTAATGAGAAAGGCTTTCAACACAGGCTGGGGGTATGGATCAACCTGTCAATGTCCATGCTAAGTGGAGAAGCAGCTACAGAAGCCAGAACTCCTACCTTCTGCTCTCCATAAACAACCTTGATCCATACTGCCAGTGGGAGAGAAGTGATAGGATGAAGATAAGAGGGTTTTGCACTCCAGCTCCATCAGTACCCATAGAGAGAGAGGGAAAAGGAGAGGGACTTATGATGTCATGAGTCATATGATGTCATGAGTGGTTTAGAGGGAGAGGACTGAATCAGAAAAAGAAGGGGCAACTATGTATAAATATGGATAGATAGTTGTAAAGAAGATGGTTGGTCCATGTCTACAACTTTAGGGGAACTGTGGTAGATTGCAGTGGGGAGAGTAAAGATTCAGAACTCTGGTGGTGGGAATGGTGTGGATTCAAACCCCTGTCGACATGTAATTCTGTAACATAAAAATTTAAAAAATAAAATAGCATGGGTTTACAAATAAAGTGATTCAGAAATCCCAAACAACTAACCATAAAAAAAAAAAAAAAGGCTTTCAGCCAATACTACTAGATCCTGCTAGACTCATTCAGACTAGATGGAGGCATAAAAACCTTCTCAGACTATCACCAAGTCTGTCCTGAAAGAAGCTCTGAAAGGTCTCTTATAATAAACAATCAGATCACCATAAACATGCCATATATCAGAACATTCTAAAAATCTACAATAATGGCATTAAAATATCTTTAATCTATAGTATCAATAAATGTCAATGGCCTGAATTTACCTATTAAAAGGCAAAGGGTAGGAAGATGAATCAGAAAACACAACCCAACTGTCTGCTGGAATCTCACCTAACTCAATGAGACAAACACAGAGTCAAAGTGAAAGGATGGAAAACTACCATACAAGCCAATGGGCCATAAAAAGGAGCAGGAACAGGTATTCTCATATCTGACACAATAAACCTTAAAATAAAAATAAATAAATAGATAAATAAATAAATAAAAAGATAGGAATGGACATTAGTACTCAGAGGATCAATCAATCAAGAGGTCTTAATTATCATCGACATCTATGCACCCAATGAGAAGGCATTTAAATACGTCGAAAACTCCTGAAAGAGCTATAGGAATATATTAATAGCAACACAGTAATAGTAGGGGACTTAAACACCGCACTCTCTCAACTTGACAGATCATCCAGGCAGAAAGTCAATAAAGAAATGAGGGAGCTAAATGAAGAGATAGATAAACTAGAACTACTGGACATTTTCAGAATAAAAATGGTGACCATTTTCAGCCCATCTTGGATGGAGCTTAAAAAAAATCATGTCATGTGAAATAAGTCAGAAACAGAAGGATGAATATGGAATGATTTCACTCACAGACAGAAGTTGAAAAACAAGATCAGAAGAAAAAAACAGAATTTGGACTGGAGTTGATGTATTGCACCAAAGTAAAAGACTCTGGGGTGGGTGGGGAGAGAAAGCTCAGGTCCTGGAACAGGATGGCAGAGGACCTAGTGGGGGTTGTATTGTTGTGTGGAAAACTGGGAAATGTTATGCATGTACAAACTATTATATTTACTGTCGATTGTAAAATATTAATCCCCAATAGAGAAATTAAAAAAAAAAAACAGGATGGCAGCAAATGCTCCTCAAATCTACTCATAAAAATAGATTAAGCAGATGAAGAAACACACTTATACATGCATGCATTCAATTAATTTTTCACAAAAGTGCAAAGGCAATTAAATGGAAAGACAGCCTTGTGTTCTTTCTTTTATTTTACCAGTAACAGAGAGGATGGGAGACAGAATGGGAGAAAGAAAGAGACATCTGCAGCATGGCTTCACCACTTGTGAAGCTTCTCCCCTGAACACAGGGACCAGGACTTGAACTAGGGCCCTTGAGCATGGAAATATATGAACTCAACTGAGTGTGCTACCTCCCAATCAGAATAGCCTTTTTAACAAATGATGCTGTAGCCACTGGACAGCCACAGGTCAAAGAAGGAAGGAATGAAAGGAGTCAAACTACTTAAACTTTACTCCTTTGATAACAACAAAGACAGAAGGGAGTTGGAGAGATGTCTCAATGGGTGCAGTGCAAGCCTTCCATATATAAGTTCTGGACTCAATCCCCAGTACTACATGAGAGTACCAAGGGTGGAAAGAAGTGGAATTCCAGGAATGGTGGAAAGATACTTAGGTGTCCTTCCCCCATCTCCTTCCTTCTCATCTTTTTCTCTTATATGCAAGATAAATAAATAAATAAATGGATAGCACACTTACATATAAAGCTAAAAACACATGGTGTCTGGGGAAAATATTTCAAATGACAGAATACCAAACTTTCAAGCCTGAGTTTCCTGGTTCAAGCCTCAACACCACATGTACCAGAGTGGTGCTTTACTTTTCTCTATTCTTTCTCTGCTCTGCTCTGCTCTGTTCTTCTCTTCTATTTTCTTCTCTATCTCTATTTTCCTATCCCACTCCCTCCTCTCTCTGTCTCATGTGAAACTCTATCTCGTATATGTAAATTAAGTAAATTTTTAAGAATAACTAAAAATCTTGTAGAAAACAGTACAAGTAGGTAAAATCTCTAGAATCCAGGGCTAAACAAATAGTTCTTAGATTTGAGACCAAAAGCATAATCTATAAAAGAAACATTGGTCAAAAAATTAAATACTTTGTATATAATAGTCATGAGTTTAAGTCCTGGGACCACATAGTAGCCCCATGGACAACACCAGAAGAGCTATAGATGAGAGCATACCATACTATACTCTCTCTTCCTCTTTCCACTCTCTATAAATAAAATCATGCATGCATGAGGTCCTGAGTTCATTTCTTGGTGGAAAACTAAACAAAATAAACAAACAAAACAACTTTGTTTTGTGAAAACCTGTATTAAGTGGACTAAAAAACACTACAGACAAGAAGAAAACATTTTCAAACTACATATTTGACCAAAAACTAGCATCTCGGGCTGGGCAGTGGTGTACCTGGTTGAGTGCTCACATTGCAGTGCGCAAGGACCTGGGTTCAACAGCCCCGTCCCCACCTTCACGAGTGGTGAAGCAGGGCTGCAGGTGTCTCTCTCCGTCTCTCTCCTTCTCTATCTCCCTCCTCCTCTCAATTTCTGGCTGACTCTACCCAATAAACAAAGATAAAAAATAAAACTAGCATCTAGAACATAGTTTTTTAAACTCTCAAATAGAAAAAAAATATCAATTGAAAGAGTAAAAGACATAAATAAGCATTTCACATAAGAGGATATATAGATGTTAAATAAGTACATGAAAAGATATACAATCTGGAAAATGTAAGTTAAAACCACAGTATCACTACACACAAATGAAAATATTGGTGAGTTGTTCATTCATTTTCTCTTCTTGTTTAACCGGGATTTGTTCCTGTGGCTACTATTACTTGCTGAGTGAGATGAACTGTAAGGCCAAAGATGACTTCACATGTCTTGTAGTAAATGCTGGTCATCAGTTCAAGCACTTGACTTTCTTCCACATGACCTTGCCTACTACAGCACTTCCTTTGAATACGGTCTCAGGGAAGTATTCTACATAATGATTAGACTGTACTTTTTTCTTGTTCGTGTTTAAATTTGATGGATTTCCCTGTGCTTTAATAAAAGGTTTTTCTGATGATTGTGGGAATATGCCATGGTAGTTTTGTAGTCTTATAGAGTCAAGATTTTTCTCTTCTGTTGCCTAAGAGAAGTACTTAAAAATATGACCACTTTCTTAAAATTAAAGTGGCATGTACAAAAATGATTAAATGAAGATTAGCAGCTATTGGTAAGACTACAGGGTTTGCACAGTTTAGGCTCCCAGCCCATCCCTGGAGTGCTGCTCTGGATGATCTATCACATGAAACTCTCTATTGCATATGAAATAAAGTTTAAAAGATTAAGAATATCAAGTATTGGGAGTTGGGCGGTAGTGCAGTGGGTTAAGCGCACGTGGCACAAAGTGCAAGGACCAGCAGAAGGATCCAGGTTCAAGCCCTGGCTTCCCACCTGCAGGGGAGTCACTTCACAATCGGTGAAGCAGGTCTGCAAGTGTCTTTCTCTCCCCCTCTCTGTCTTCCCCTCTTCTCTCCATTTCTCTGTCCTATCTAACAATGACAACATCAATAACAACAGCAATAATAACTACAACAACAATAAAAAGACAACAAAGGCAACAAAAGGAAAAATAAATAAATAAATATAATTTAAAAAAAAAAAGAATATCAAGTATTGGTAGGAATGTAGAATAACCGGAATTCTCATCCATTGCCATGCTAAGTATCAACTGGTAGAGAAATATAAATGGAGTACTAGCACTTTGGAAAGATATTTGGCAGTAACTACTCAAGTTGTACAAGTGCATATCCTATGACTCAATAATTCTACTCAAAGATATGTACTTACCAAATCAATGTTCTAGATGTTTGTAGCACTGTATGCAATCAACCCAAACTGAAATTCTTCCCAAATGGCAACTATATATACTATGTGATACAGTGTTATGTTGATGTACCCCAGATAAATCACACTTCAAAGTATCTGTATCCTTAAACTTAAGTGCTTTTCACCTTTCTACACAATAAGTCTGATTTTGACCAAGTTACTTTGGATAATGAGGCTTTAGCTTGCATGACACAATAAAGAACTGTAACACTGTACTTCAATATGAATTCAAATAAATGAGGAGAATGATAGAAGCAATGAAATAGCACACGTTAAAAATTGAAAAACTGGGGGCCAGACAGTAGCACAGCTGGTTTAAGCACATGTGGCGCAAAGCACAGGGACTGGAGCAAGGATCCCGGTTCAAGTCCCTGGCTCCCCACCTGCAGTGAAGCAGGTCTGCAGGTGTCTGTCTTTCTCTCCTCCTCTCTATCTTCCCCTCCTTTCTCAATTTCTCTCTGTCCTATCCAACAGCAAGGGCAGCAAAATGGGAAAAATGGCCTCGAGAAGCACTGGATTCATAGTGCAGGCACCAAGCCCCAGCGATAACCGTGGAGGCAAAAAACCTAAATAAATAAATAGCATAAATAACAAGAGTATATACAGAAAGATATGACATAATTCAGGACAAGATTTGAAAGAGGGGAGTCCGATGGTAGCTCAGTGGGTTAAGCGCACGTGGTGCAAGGCGTAAGGACCAGCAGAAGGATCCGGGTTTGAGCCCTTGGCTCCCCACCTGCAGGGGAATTGCTTCACAGGCAGTGAAGCAGGTCTGCAGGTGTCTCTCTTTCTCTCCCCCTCTCTGTCTTCCCCTCCTCTATTTCTCTCTGTCCTATCCAACAACTACAACAATAAAAAACAATAAGGGCAACAAAAGGGAATAAATAAATATTAAAAATATATATATTTGAAAGAATAGGAAGAGCACTAGACACAATAGGTAGATACATATAATGTACATTACAGAAACTAAAAGATAAAGAGGAAAAAATAAATATAAAATAGCATAATAAAAACAAATTAAAGAAAGGTATAGATATAAAAGACAAGCAAAGAAGATTCCACAGACATGTAACAGCAAACACCAAATAAGGAAATAAAAACAATGGAAATAGAATAAGTACCAAGATCTACAGTTGATGAGATTATGAGAAATATTTAAGCCAAGGGATCTGGTGGCACACCTGGTTGAGTACACGTTCCAATGTGCAAGGACGTGGTTCAAGCCCCCGATGCCCACCTGCAGGAGGAAAGCTTCCCAAGTGGTAAAGTGGTTCTGTAAGTGTCTTTCTCTCTCCCTCTCTACATCCCCCTTCCCTCTCAATTTCTGTCTCTACCCAATAAATAAATACAGATAGTAACAAAAAATATTTTTTAAAAATGTAAGTCAACAATAAAATTCACATTATATATATGAAAAAAGCAACAGAAAAAACATTTAGGGCATGATTTAATAATATAATTGGTCATTAAAGATGAAAAATAACTTGGACATCTGGGCAAAAAGACATAGTCACATGAAAAAGAGAAAGTCATATTGTTAACATAAACTTTTTTGAACCAAAAAGAGAAAGAAAAAAAAAAAAGCCTTGACAAACTATGGCTGCTGACAAACTACAGTCCATTGTTTGCTATATAAAACTGTGTTACATAACACCCAACCAAAAAGAGGTGTGTACTCCTATGTTCATAGCAGCACAATTCATAATAGCTAAAACCTGGAAGCAATCCAGGTGCCCAACAGATGAGTAGCTGAGAAAGCTGTGGTATATATACACAATGGAATACTATGCAGCTATCAAGAACAATGAACCCACCTTCTCTGACCCATCTTGGACGGAGCTAGAAGGTATTATGTTAAGTGAGCTAAGTCAGAAAGATAAAGATGAGTATGGGATGATCCCACTCATCAACAGAAGTTGAGGAAGAAGATCTGAAAGGGAAACTAAAAGCAGGACCTGACCAAATTGTAAGTAGGGCACCAAAGTAATAACCCTGAGGTAAGGGGTAGACATGCAGCTTCCTGGGCCAGTGGGGGGTGGGAGTGGGTGGGAGGGATGGGTCACAGTCTTTTGGTGGTGGGAATGGTGTTTATGTACACTTCTAGTAAAATGTAGTCATATACATCACTAGTTAATTAATACGAGAGGGGGGAAATTAATTGTATGTAAGGAGTGGAATTAAGTGTCCCTTGGTTATTTTAAATAAACATATTTCCCAACCAAAAAAAAAAAAAAAACTGTGTTAAAGCACAATCATACTTACTCATTTATGTACTCTTTCTGACTTTTCTTGTTCTACAATAGCAACTGAATAATTGTGGCCTTGGTTTATGCCCCCCCAAAGCCAAAAACGCCTGCCAAACTCTGCAACAGAGTAACACATTTAAGATACCAAAGAAAGAAAATGTGAGCCAGCAAAACTGACCTTCAAATATAAAAGCCATGTAGAAATAGTTTTAAATATTAGATATTGCTCAGATGAGTCATTTATGAGGATGCAATGAGCTTCAGACTACCAGATAATTACATAAGACTCAGCATAAAGACTTACATTGCACACTAAACATACTTAACTGTAGAACTAATATTAATGATGTGCAAAGGGAAACAGAGTAGTTAATATGTGATCTATGTTAATTGACAGAACTGACAAAAATAGAAACTGACTATCAAAGACTTGATTAGGTATGGAACATGAGACTGAAGATTCACAATTTCTGAATTACAGAAATAGGTGGCCAGGTAGTACCATTCACGAAGCTATGGAATGTAAAAAAGACATATGAAGAAAAAGGTAAGTTGAAGTTTATATATATCATGGCCAAGGACTATATGAAGTGATCAATATAGTGTATAACTCATGATGAAAGCACTTGAGACAAAAAAAAAAAAAGAAACAGCAGGTCCTCAGACTTTATGTGAAACACACACACATCAGTACTTTTACTGAATATGGCCACAAGTACTCTAAACTACTTGTTAAGGATTTTCCAGTTCAGGGAGTGGCTCTGCAAGAGTGCATGCCCTGGATATAGGAGGCGGCCTTAGTTTCAATTATGGCTGAATATAAAGAACAGAACATCACAAATGACAGTGGTGAAATAATCTTTCTTTTTGATATGTGTCTCTCACATATAAAAATTAATTTTCTTGCTCAACAATTTGTTTGGCTTTGTATGTTAACTCTCTTTTCAATCACCAGGTTCCAGATGCCATCAGGATGCTAGCCAGGCTTCCCTGGATTGAAGACCCCACCAATATGTCCTGGAGCTCAGCTTCCCTAGTAGAGACACATCCTACTAGGGAAAGAGAGAGGCAGACTGGGAGCATGGACCGACCAGTGAACGCCCATGTTCAGCGGGGAAGCAATTACAGAAGCCAGACCTTCTACCTTCTGCAACCCTCAATGACCCTGGGTCCATGCTCCCAGAGGGCTAGAGAATGGGAAAGCTATCGGGGGAGGGGGTGGGATATGGAGATTGGGTGGTGGGAATTGTGTGGAGTTGTAACCCTCCTACCCTATGGTTTTGTTAATTAATCCTTTCTTAAATAAAAAAAAATTTTTTTAATTAATTTTCTTTTTGCTTTTAAACTTTTTAACTTTATTTGATAGGATACAGAGGAACTGAGAGGGGAAGGTGCTAGAAGAGAGACACCTGCAGTACTGCTTCGCCACTCATGAAGCTTTCCCCCTACAAGTGGGTATTAGGGACCTGAACCTGCATCCCTGTGCATGATAACAGGTGCACTAGCTAGGTGCATCATTGCCCAGCCCCCAAAAATCAATTTTCTACTTTAAACTTTTCAAACTAAAGTATTTTTTAAAAATTTTTTATTGATGTCGTTGTTGTTGGATAGGACAGAGAGAAATGGAGAGAGATGGGGAAGACCGAGAGGGAAAGAGAAAGATAGACACCTGCAGACCTGCTTCACCACTTGTGAAGCGACTCCCCTGAAAGTGGCGACTCCCCTGAAAGTGGCGACTCCCCTGAAAGTGGCGACTCCCCTGAAAGAGGGGAGCCGGGGCTCAAACCAGGATCCTTAGGCAGGTCCTTGTGCTTTGTGCCACCTACACTTAACCCGCTGCACTACCACCCAACTCCCCAAACTAAGGTATTTTTAAATACAAATAAGAGACCAAGAAATAGCTTATCCAGTAAAGCACATACATTACCCTGTGCAAGGACCAAGCTATGAGTCCCCAGCCCGTCTCTCTTTTGCTCTATCTCCCTCCTCCCTCTTGATTTCTGTCTCTATACAACAACAACAACAAAAATAATAATAAAATATTTTCTAAAAGTTACTAATGTTTAAAAAAGAGCTCATGAAGTTCAAGTTCAAGCCCTAGAATCATATATGCCAGAGTGATGCTCTGGTTCAAATTCTCTCTCTCTGTCTGTTTCTCTTCCTCCCTCCCTCCCTCCCCCCTTTAAAATAAGTAAGTCTTAAAAATCGTTAACAAAAAGATTCAGTATTCTAAGCCCATATTGCAGGGAGATATGAACTTGTATCACTGAAAGAATACTATCTTGGAGACAGCATTTCCACAAAAAAGAAAGAAAAATATAATTAGAAAGGAAATAAGATAAGAAACTAAAGCCAGGGGGGGTTGGGCGGTGGCGCAGTTGGGTTAAGCGCATGTGGCGCAAAGAGCAGGGACCGGCGTAAGGATTCCAGTTCAAGCCCCGGGCTCCCCACCTGCAGGGGAGTCACTTCACAGGCGGTGAAGCAGGTCTGCTGGTGTCTTTCTCTTCCCCTCTCTCTGTCTTCCCCTCCTCTCTCCATTTCTCTCTGTCCTATCCAACAAAGAACAACATCAACAATGGCAATAATAATAACCACAACGAAGCTATAACAACAAGGGCAACAAAAAGGGGGGAAAAAATGGCCTCCAGGAGTGGTGGATTCATGGTGCAGGCACCGAGCCTAGCAATAACCCTGGAGGGAAAGAAAAAAAAAAAAAAGAAAAGAAACTAAGGTCAGGAGATAGCTCACCTGATAGAACACACACTTTCCCCATACAGGTGGGGACCAGAGGCTTCAACCTGGGTCTTTGTGCATGGCAGAATGTGTGTTCTACCAGGTATACTGCCACCCAGCCCCCAAACCTCAAGCTTTTAAGTTTAAGTTCATGGGGTTGGGGAGGTAACATAATGGTTATGCAAAAAGTCTTTCATGCCTGAGGCACCAAAGGTCCCAGGTTCAATCCCCGGCACCACAAGCCAGAGCTGAGCAGTGCTCTGGTTAAAAGTAAATAAATGGGAGTCAGCGGTAGCACAGCGGGTTAAGCGCATGTGGTGCAAAGCGCAAGAACCAGCCTAAGAATCCAGGTTCCAGCCTTCAGCTTCCCCACCTGCAGGGGAATCACAGGCGGTGAGGCAGGTCTGCAGGTGTCTATCTTTCTCTCCCCTCTCTGTCTTCTATTCTCTCCATTTCTCTCTGTCCTATCTAACAACAACGACATCAACAACAATAATAACTACAATAGAAAACAAGGACAACAAAAAGGGGGAAATAAATATAAATAAATAAGTAAATAAATAAAATAAAATCCACTTTTTTAAAGGTTAACTTCATGCTTTTAGCTTTAAGTTTAACTTCATGTTCTAACCAGTATACCACCCTCCAGGTTACTGTTAAAGTTTTAAAAATCAGATTTTTTAAAAAATCAGATTTCATTAAAAGTTACACAACTTATCTTTGGATACATACATGACATCACTCACTAATCTTTAAGTACGAAAGGCCCTATTTCTGATGTTCTTCACCAAGTATCTTTGAATTCCTTATATATAGTGTGATAAAATGTTTCTTTTCTTTTTGATCTTCCGGGAGGCTTCAGCTCCTAGTAGACTTTTTCAGAAAAAGAACCAGTAAGAGACAAAGAAAGCAAAACACAGAAGTTTCTTCCAGTGTGACTGGCACTAGAGTAGAACCTTGGTTACACACAAAGCAAAGCAGAAACCTTCCCAGGTGAACTCTCTTGTTAGTCTGATAAAATACTTCTTAAATATATAATATTGTTGTTATTACCAATTACGAAACAGTTTTTAAAAACTATTCAGCAATGTAAGTGTAAAACTTTGCAAATCAAACTTGAATACTGCTGTATTATTTGCCTTTCTCCAGTAAAGTATATTAAACTTTGTTGACAAAATAAAATGCAAAATTTGCATTTTCAATACTTTTGGTTTCTTGACCTTTATTTGAATTTGAAACTAAGCTTTACCAAACAAGAGAATTTACACTATTACTAGCCAGTCACAGTCCTCATTATGAAATCTATGCAGTGCATTTGTTACCTAGGAAACAGACCAGAGCACAAGCAGAATGCAATTTCAGTACAGCAAAAGAATTCTCCAATTATGCTGGTAAATAAAGTCCATAAATCAATTAATCAGAAGCAAAGTCAAGAAGTATCATATTAGAGTTGAACTCTCTCTGGAAACTTTTTTTAAAAAGGAAAAAGAAACCTATTCCTCTTCTTTGGGCAACTATGTAGACTTCTTAAGTAAATATTATGAGCAGGTTTCTTTACAAACACAAAATGTCAGAAAATAAACTGTTCAAAATAAATGGCTTCTCTCCAATCTTCAGCTTCCCTGTTTTTGACAGTATTTAAGAGAAAAAGCTTCTTTGGAGCCAGCCTCATACATCTGGTAGCAGAATATTAATCCAAGAATACATTCTCCATCTTCAGCAAGCAGCATGGATTTCTGCTTTCCTTAGACAATCAGGATGATAAGGGCTGGGATGAGAGGTCAAGGTCCTCTACACCAGTAAGTCAGACCTACTCTCCTCCCTCCCCATCCTCATCCCCCAGAAATATTGCAAAAAGAAAGACGTCAAAGTCAGATGCCTATTATAAAAAGTGTTACTTTTCAACTTTCCATTTGGTCACTGCTTGTGATAATATTAGTTATTTGAGCATTCCAGGATATATAATGAGATTATTTTGAATTTGCTTTAATGGCCCCACACTTGTAACAGGAAAAGGTAAGAAAAATCTGTGGATTTTAAAGTTTTTCTAATTTAACTGTGGGTAACCTAGTGGGTGTTTGTTTGAAGTTGCTAGACATCTGTTTATATTGCTGAGTAATATTTATTTTATTTTTTAAGTTTTCTTTTTACTTTTATTTATGTATTATTGAATAGAGACAGAGAGAAATTGAGAGGGGAGGAGATAGAGAGGGAAAGAGACAGAGACACCTGCAGCCCTGCTTCACCACTCATGAAGCTTTCCCCCTGCAGGTGGGACCAGGGGCTTGAACCTGGGTCCTTGAGCACTATAATGTGAGCACTCAGCCAGGTGTGCCACTACCTGGCATCTGCTGAGTTATATTTAAAAATACAACTTTACAGTCATTCAAATCTTCTGATGAGAGCATTTGTCATAATATCAAAAGTAGCAGAAACTTTTTCAATCCTGAAAAGTAAAAAACAGTGGTCTGGGAGGTGGCACAGTAGATAAAGCATTGGACTTTCAAGCATGAGATCCTGAGATCCCCAGCAGCACATGTACCAGAGTGATGTCTGGTTCTCTCTCTCCTCCTTTCTCATTAATAAATAAAAATAAAAAATCTTTAAAAAGAAAAAAAGTAAAGTAAAAAACAATTATATTAACTTCCTAAGCATTAGTGTACCAGAAATGAAAACAGTTGAAAATATATAAGGTCCTTAAGAATGCTATGTTAAAATATAACAACTGTACAAGTCTCAAAAAAATTAATATCTAGGGCCAGGTGGTGGCACACCTAGTTGAGCACACGTTACAATGCACAAGGACCTGGGCTCCAGCCCCCAGCCCCAACATGCAAGGGGAAAGCTTTGCGAGTGGTGAAGCAGGTCTGTAGATGTCTCTGTCTCTCTCCCTCTCTATCTCACCCTTCCTTCTCTGGGTTTCTGGCTGTCTGTATCAATAAATAAATTAAGATAATTTAAAAAGAAATTCTTTAAAAAATTAATATCTATATATCACAATCAAAAGGTAAACACAAAGCAAAGCAAAAAAGTTACCTTTTAGTCAGCCCAGAAATTATTAGACACAACCACAACTTTGTCAGATAATTCTCAGCATATGCCACTCTTTATTAAAGTTTAGTTTATACAATGACTCTTTGTTAAACTTTATCACTATGACTGACAGTCCTGTAACAAATACATAAACAAGCAATTTAATTTACTGCCTTATCTTTAATACTTCTAAGAACTAATAGAGTGTGTATGTTAAGAGCTGAAACTGGGGAGTGGTTCTGAAAGTCTAGGAGTGTTTTTTAATTCTACTCCACTAGGTCTCGAAACTTTACATCAGGCTCAACCTGACGCTGTTGACTGGCTACGGAAGAAGGGCAAACGCTAGAAGAAGAAGAACTCCACTAGGCAAAATAAAGCTGAAAGGAATTTAAATACTCGCTTTCTTTGGCCCACACTTAACAGAAAATGAAGAGAAACCTTACTCAGGGGCTTGGTAGGGCCTAGTTTTGTGCCTTTGCACAGAGTTTAAATTCATTTATCTAATCTAGATGCAATGTCAAAAAAAGTAGCAACAAAATGTGATCAATTCAAAGGAATTGTGGTGAGATTGTTGTTAAGTGCAGGCACTTCTAAACTTTAAGCCAAGTGCATAAATTTGTACACCTTAGGCATACTCAAAATTAATCTTACAATATCTTCAATCTGAACAAATGAGGGACATTTACAAAATTAGCCATGCTAATAATACCAATGTGTTGTTCTAACTGGGAGGGAGGGGCAAATCTAGGATTTTTCTATTAGAAAAAGACCTCGGGAGTCGGGCGGCAGCAAGTGCAGGTGGTGCAAAACACAAGGACTGGCATAAGGATCCCAGCTCCCCACCTGCAGGGGGGGCTCACTTCACAGTCCGTGAAGCAGGTCTGCAGGTGTCTTTCCCCTCCTCCATTTCTCTCTGTCCTATCTGACAACGACGATATCAATAACTACCTACAACAGTAAAACAAGGTCAACAAAAGGGAATAAATATTAATTTTAAAAAAAAAGACCACTATTTCCGGCTTGCTAAACTGCTTCCCCTCTATATTAACATAAATCCGCTTATTTAATTTAAAAGGTATAGGTAGTATACTGGTTTCCAATGAATTTCTACATCTCATTCACGGAAATTCAAGTAACAAAAAAAATCCCACCATGCTTTTTACCTTCAAGTTTGGATTATAATGCCTTTCTTTCTTCCTTCCTTTCTTTTTTTTTAAGAAAGTCTTCATTTTCCAGATACAGTTGTTCCCCCAAACTATATTTTTAGTCTCCTTGATAAACGCTAGATTTGTTTCCACATGGATTCTAACACAATAGCCACACACAGTCTCCAGAAGTGAGCAATACACTGAGATTAATACAAAGATATAATACCACGTTCACATTAAGTATCTGAATCTTAAGTTCATCTTCTGGGTTATTCGTTTATCATTTGTAGACCTATAACTACACAGAACCATTCATAAGAAACTTAGCCAAACAATTAATATAAATCAGAAATATCACCTACAGTACTTTCCAAAACATATTTCAACCCAACCATCTCATTCTATATAGAGAATGCATAAATACACAAGAACAAAACAAGGATTAGGAAAGGAGGGGGGACCCTATATGCCCCCCCATATGTTGAGAAAACGTTCATATCTTAAACCAACAACAAAAACCCTTCTTTTCTGCTTTGAATAGAAAGCTAAATAATTGTTTATTCCATTCCAGTTGAACCTCTAATGTAGCAGCTACCACAACCTGACTCTCTTGATTGTTAACTATTTAATCGGTAGAAGATGCTGTCATGCATTTAATCCTAAGGAGTCTAGAAAACAAAACTTTACCGCCAAACTTAAAACATATATAAATATGTATATATATGAATGAAAAATTGTAAAATTCACAGCCATATTCATCTTTTATTCCTGGCCTTTAAGTCTCTATCGAATATAAAGGTGAGAAGAGAAAGAAATCCATCAAAAAACCAAAAACATTTTTATTTTGGCTAGTCCAGTCTCCTAGCGGGGAGAATATATTCTCGATGTATTCGATAACAAACACTAATCACTGTGCGCAGCCTCGGATGAAGAGGGAGGACGAAGGGGGGCAATGGAGGGGGCCGCGGAAGAGCCTTTGGAGAAAGCCCTCCTCCGTTAGAAACAATAAATAAGAGACCCGGCGATGCACGTTCCTTCACACACGCCCCAATTGCACCTCGGCTCACCTCCCTGGAGGGAAACAAGTGGGGCAGAACCCTGAACCACCTCTCTCCCTCCCTCTTCATGACCACCTTAGGACTTGCAAACTACGGGGGCAGGTCTTTTCTTTCTCCTTCCTGCCCTGCTCTCCACCTCAAGCCGACCCAGGAGCGGGAGAAGGCGAGCCAGACCCCTGCAGCGCGGCCGCGGCGACTGGAGATGCTGGGCGGCCGGCCAGCCCGGGAGGGGCAGATGGAGCGGCGGCGGGTGCTGCCCCCAGCCCTCTCGGCCGCGTGGGGTCTCCAGCCCACACACCCCCAGACTTGTCGCGGGCGACATCGGGCCGCGCGGGTTTCAGCCCTGACTCTCGGCCTTCCCTCCCAGCCCCAGAGGAGACAAAAGGAGGGTTCAGTCGGGTCACACCGCACGGCCGCCGGGGCGGGGGGGGGGGGGGTGAGGGGTGAGGGGTGGAGGGGGAGGCAGAGCCGACCGCGGAGCGCCCGCCCCCTGCACAAAGGGGCGCCCCGACCCAGGTCGCAGCTCAGGC
Source organism: Erinaceus europaeus (assembly GCF_950295315.1). Lineage (NCBI taxonomy): Eukaryota > Metazoa > Chordata > Mammalia > Eulipotyphla > Erinaceidae > Erinaceus > Erinaceus europaeus. Next base: position 80,694,689 of record NC_080171.1, on the reverse strand, counting down.
GCGCTCATCCCCGCCCCGCGCGCGGGCTCTCACCCACCTGCAGGTGTCTGTGCGTCTGTCCATAGGAACGCGGGCGGCGGGTGATGGGGGGGGCCTGCGGGAGCCGGGCTGTCGGGACTGGACGGGACGGAACGGAGGGGGCGAAGGGCCGGAGAGCGAATGCGAGTGGAGCTGGGAAGGCGCCGAGCGGGCGGCGGGCGGAGGCGCGGGGCGGGGGCGGGGGCGGGGACGGGGGCGCCAGCCTGGCTCCGCGACCCGCGCGCGTTGCTCTGTGCGCCCCAGGCTCTGCGCGCCCGGCTCGGAGCGCGGGGGCTGGCGAGCGGGGTCGGGGGGCGGGGCGCGGGCGGGGCGGCGCCGGCGAGCGGGGCGGGGGCTCGGACCCCGGGCTCCAGCCGGCACCGGAAACGCGCCGTGGTCCGCGAGACCCACAGGAAGTGTGTAACGACACCTCCCACGACGCGCTCCAAGCTCGCGGTCTCGGCCGCCCGGAGGGGGCGTGCAGCGACCCCCCGTCTACACGCGCGCGCACGAGCTCCCTCTCGGCGCCGCGACAGGTGTGGGACCCGCGAGCCCCGCGAAGTTCTGTGTTGGACCGCACGCCCTTCTGACACACGCCCGGGTCTCCCGGTCCTCTGGCGCCTCCGATCTCCGTGCAGCTCGCTCTAAATACAAGGAGCACACCTTCTTGCTAGAACTGTGTGGACACCTCTCTTAACGCCCTAAGTTATAACCTGTGTGTAAGATCGCCTCCGACAACCCACCTTCTCCACTGCCCAGTGGAAGTTTCTAGTCCAACTACAAGATGCTCCCATCCCAAGGGAGGGGGGGCGGAGGACGGCTCGATGACATCTAAAGCGCATTAAGATCAGGGAAGCACCCTGTAAACACTTACCTTCTCAGCTCTGCCTCGTGCTACCAGGTGACCACCACTCCTAATTTGCCTAGAAAACATTTTTGTAGCGTTTCCTGTGTGCTTGGAATTTACACTAATTACTGTGCGAAGTGAAACATATTTAGTCCTAAGGGTTTTAGGAAGTCTGGTGGAAGAGCTCACCTGGGAGGGCGCCTGCTGCCATTAGGACCCCAGGTATGGCAATATGGGAATAGTAAGGTCCCTGTCTCTGACTATCTGAACAAGTCTACCAGAGCTGTTGATTCCATGTAGGGGGGGAAAAGTTCTATCAAGTAGGTCATGTTTGTATTACAATTTTTTGTAGATGTGGAAACAAATTTAATGTGTCCAACATCACATAGAGTAGCTGAAGAAGCCTAGATTCCTCTTGAGACTAGCTCCAGGTTTCACACTGTGGAAATTCCTTTTCATTTATAGGACTGAGCAGCTCCAAAATAATATTGTAGTGGTAATAAGTGGTATTTAGAGCATGTACAATTGGCATTATTTGTTACAGAGATATTTTGTGACAGAGATATTACTTTGTCAGTTGTATTTGGGGAAAGGTAATGAGAGAGAATATGACTAAGCAGAAAAAGAAACTTAAACCCTAGGGAGTCGGGCTGTAGCAAGGCGGGTTAAGCGCAGGTGGCGCAAAGGACAAGGACCTGCATAAGGATCCTGGTTCGAACCCCGGCTCCCCACCTGCAGGGGAGTCGCTTCACAGGCGGTGAAGCAGGTCTGCAGGTGTCTATCTTTCTCTCCTCCTCTCTGTCTTCCCCTCCTCTCTCCATTTCTCTCTGTCCTATCCAACAACGACAACAACAATAATAACTACAATAAAACAACAAGGGCAACAAAAGGGAATAAATAAAAAAAAAAAAAAGAAACTTAAACCCTGAACCAAGTACAATGAGTTCCTAACGCCTTGCGCTATGAACATTCCTGGTCTAGGCTGAATAAATTTGTATAGAAATTTTTGATGAAATAATGTCTCTTCAATGAACCAAATCACGTGATCTTATATGCGATAGTGTTGAACTTGAAAGCAGGAGGTCCCTAGCATTGCATGTGCTAGAGTGATTCTCTGATATCTCTTTCTCTCTCTTTCCCTCTCCCTCTCCCCTCCTTGCCTCTGCCTCCCCACTCCCTCTCCCCCTCCCTCTCACTCTCATCAGACCACTGCTTTGCTCTGGCTTATGGAGCACTGGGGATTCAACCTGGGACCTGGAACCTAGGAGTTTCAGGCATGAGAATGTGTTTGCATAACCATTATGATGTTGTCTCCTCAGCCCTGGTTTGTGTCCTACCCCCCTCATGTAAATCTTTATACATATATATATTTTTTTTCTTTCCTCCAGGGTTATTGCTGGGCTCGGTGCCTGCACCATGAATCCACCGCTCCTGGAGGCCATTTTCCCCCCTTTTTGTTGCCCTAGTTGTTGCAGCCTCCTTGCGGTTATTATTGCCATTGTTGACGTTGCTTTGTTGTTGGATAGGACAGAGAGAAATGGAGAGAGGAGGGGAAGACAGAGAGAGAGGGGGAGAGAAAGATAGACACCTGCAGACCTGCTTCACCGCCTGTGAAGCGACTCCCCTGCAGGTGGGGAGCCGGGGGGGTCGAACCGGGATCCTTACTCTGGTCGCTGCGCTTTGCGCCACGTGCGCTTAACCCACTGCGCTACCGCCCGACCCCCTATACATATATTTTTTAAAATTAACACACCCAGCCCAGTCTGGTGGTGGTACAAAGTAAACATGTTACTCTGTGCAAGGATAAGGGTTCAAGTCCCCACCTGGGGGCAATTTCATGAGTGGTAAAGCAGTGCTGCAGGTGTCTCAATTTCTCTCTCCATATTTCCCTCTTTGTATCAGTTTCTCTATTCAAAAAAATTAAAAAGAACTTTTAAAACCACAACCAGTCAATCACTACATATTTCAAATATGAAACCATGTGGAGATCGTGAAGCCCTGGTGAAAATGTGAACTGGTGCACCCATGGCTAGTGAAATAGTTTATGTGGATGGTGTGTTGCTTCATCATGTGTGCAATCCAGGTTCAAGCCTGGGCTTCCACCATACTGAAGTTTCCTCTAGTGGTATGGTGTTTTTCATTCTCTCTCTCTCTCTCTGCCTCTTTGCCTGTCTGTCTCTATTTAAAGTGTGTGTGTGTGTGTGTGTGTGTGTGTGTGTGTGTGTGTGTGTGTGTACACCCAGTATGGAAAACAGTGTGGCAGTTTCTCAAAAAGTTAAAAATTGGGGCGACTAGGGAATTAAGTCAGTTAATAGAATACAGACCTTACATGCCTAAGGTCCTGGTTTGATACCTGTTGGAGTATATGCCAGAATGGTGCTCTGGATTGTAGCTATGTTATATGAAACTCTATATGTGATTTAAATAATAAAGTAAATCTTTTTTAAATATATTCTTTTTGTTGCCCTTGTTTTATTGTTGTAGTTTATTGTTCCCATTCTCTAGCCCTCTGGGAGCATGGACCCAGGGTCATTGTGGGTTGCAGAAGGCAGAAGGTCTGGCTTCTGTAGTTGCTTCCCCGCTGAACATGGACGTTGACTGGTCAGTCCATACTCCCAGTCTGCCTCTCTCTTTCCCTAGTAGGGTGGGTCTCTGGGGAAGCTGAGCTCCAGGACATATTGGTGGGGTCTTCAGTCCAGGGAAGCCTGGCCGGCATCCTGATGGCATCTGGAACCTGGTGACTGAAAAGAGAGTTAACATACAAAGCCAAACAAATTGTTGAGCAATCATGGACCCCAAGCTTGGAATAGTGGAGAGGAAGTGTTAGGGGGGTACTCATTGCAAACTCTAGTGTACTTCTGCTTTCAGATATATATTTTGCAGTAGTTTATGGATACTTATGAACATACATATGGTCTCTCTCACAGAAACTGGTGTATATCTAAGTTTTGGGACTTTGTTAGAAAGTGAACCACCTGGGATGGAATTAGAGAATACTATGAAAGGAAAGGTCTCACCCAAGTAATGAAGCTGAAGGGTTGTCATTCCACACGTGAAGTCTCTGGACACAGTCTGAAGTGAAGCATGTTGAGGTGGCAATCGTTGTGTTGATAAGGTTGTGATCGGCAGATGCAATATTATTTGATATGGATTGGGAGAGGCATATGGGAAAGTGGGCCCTATCCAAAGGTTCCAGGACTGGGGAAAGTAGAGGCTCTATAGTGGAGATGAGGGGTTCCTGCTGTAATTTAGTCAGGTCCTGCATTTAGTTTCCCTTTCAGATCTTCTTACTCAGCTTCTGTTGATGAGTGGGATCATCCCATACTCATCTTTATCTTTCTGACTTAGCTCACTTAACATAATTCCTTCTAGTTCTGTCCAAGATGGGTCAGAGAAGGTGGGTTCATTGTTCTTGATAGCTGCAAAGTATTCCATTGTGTATATATACCACAGCTTTCTCAGCCACTCATCTGTTGTTGGGCACCTGGGTTGCTTCCATGTTTTAGCTATTATGAATTGTGCTTCTATGAACATAGGAGTACACACCTCTTTTTGGTTGGATGTTATGGAGTCTTTGGGGTATAATCCCAGGAGAGGAATTACTGGATCATATGGAAGGTCCATGTCTATCCTTGTTAGAGTTCTCCAGACTTCGCTCCACAGAGGCTGTACCAATTTACATTCCCACCAGTAATGCAAAAGGGTTCCTCTGTCCCCACAGCCTCTCCAGCATTTGTTGCTGCTGTCCTGGTAGATCAAAAACAAATAAAACTGTTACTCCAATGAATGAAGATAAGAGCCCAGAAGAAACTACAAATCAGCCAGAAGTAGCCATAGATAAGAAAAGTATGCAAGCAATAATAAACTTATTAATCACAGAAATGAAAACAACATTGGACGAAAGGTATCTATCTTTCTCTCCCCCTCTCTGTCTTCCCCTCCTCTCTCCATTTCTCTCTGTTCTATCCAACAACGACGACATCAAGAACAACAATAATAACTGCAACAATAAAACAACAAGGGCAACAAAAGAGAATAAATAAATAATATTAAGGAAAAAAGAATTTAAAGTAGGACCCTAAATAGACATTTGGACAACCCATTTTTGCTGTACCATAATTGCCATGAAGTATCCTTTCATGGATGAATGAATAAATACATGAATGGATACATGAACCAAATATGTCATATATATCACTTTTTAAAAATACTAACCTTAGGTCCATTCTTACTTTTAAAATATATATACTTTATTTATTTATTTAATAATGAAATTGAGATACAGAGACAATTACAGAAAGAGACTAGAGCACTGCTCACCTCTGGCTTATGGTGGTGCTAGGGATTGAACCTGGCATCTCAGAGCCTCAGGCATGACAGTCTTTTGCATAACCATTCTGCTATCACCCCAGCCCGCTGATATTCACTCTTACAAAAGAAAAAAAAAAATGCTGAAGTAAGGATAAACCTTAAGGACATCATGAGTGAAATAAGTCAGTCACAAAAGGACAGAAACTGGATGAGATACTTATGAGGTACTGAGAGCTTTCAAGGTCATAAATACCAAAAGTAGAATGGTAATTGCCAGGGACTGGAGAAGGGGAATGTGGGATATTGCTCCCTGAACATAGTCTCAGTTTTACAAAAGGAGAAAGTTCTAGAAATGTTCCATGACAATGTGAATATAGTTAGTATTACTGAATTATATACTTAAACTAGTTAAGAGGATAAAGTTTTACCACAAGTACAGATTTTAAGTATGGGCTGGCACGATAGCTCACCTAGATAATACAACTGATTTGTCATGTTCAAGACCCATGTTCAAACCTGGCTCCCTCTGTCTCTATCTGAAAAAAGAAATTGGTTCACAGCAGTGAAACCCTGGCAATGACCAAAAGAAGAAAGAGAAGAGGAAGGAGAAGAAATAAATTTAAGTTCACAGCAGAAGGTAGCTCACCCACTAGAGTTCATACCTTACCATGCATAGGACCTGGGTTCAAGACCTAACACAACACTGGAGTATCACAAAACCACCATTAGGGGAAGCTACACAGAGGGCTGAGTGATGTGTTTTGAGCTCTTTCTCTCTGTGCATTTCTCACCCTTTCAGTGTCTTTGCAATTTAAAGAAATTAAAGGAGACAGGCGGAGGGTAGATAGCATAATGGTTATGCAAACAGACTCTCATGCCTGAGGCTCCAAAGTCCCAGGTTCAAGCCCCCATAACACCATAAGCCAGAGCTGAACAGAATTAAAGGGGTCCAGGGCAGGGCATTGGTACACCTGGTTGAGAGCATACATTATAGTGTGCAAAGACCCAGCCCCCCCGTCCCCACCTCCAGGGAAAAAGCTTCATGAGCAGTGAATCAGTGCAAATCCCCCCCCTTTCCCTCTCAGTTTTTCTGTCTTTACTCAAAACAAATAAATAGTGTTTAAAATAAAGTATTAAAGGGGTCAAGATGTAGCTCGCTCAGTAGAACATGCTTTACAATGCATGAGGACCTGGGGAAAATATGGGGGCACATATATGAAAGAAGCACCACAAGTCGTTAAGCAGTGCTATGCTATCCCTCACTTTCCCTCTGTTTCTCACCCTCTAACTAAAGAGAAAAAAAACCCAAATGTAGTCTCTTGGGAGCCATAGAATTATGTCAACTTGAATCCTCAGCAATATCCCTAGTGGTAAAAAGTTAATTAATTATCTAATTAATTAAAAGAGATAAAAATGTTAAATGTAATTCCATTTATTTTTTAAATGTTTCCATCATGATGTTTTTTGTTTTGCCTCCAGGGTTATTGCTGGGACTTATTGAATCCACTTCTCCTGGAGGCCTTTTTTTCTCTTTTGTAGCCCTTGTTATCATTGTTGTTACTATTGTTGTTGCTGATGTCATTTGTTGTTTGATAGAACAGAAATAGAGAGGAGGGAAGACAGAGAGGGGGAGAAAAAAGATAGACACCTGTAGACCTCCTTCACTGCTTGTGAAGTGATCCATCCTGCAGGTAGGGAACTGGGATCCTAACTCCAATCCTTGAGCTTCGGGCCATGTGCGCTTAACCATAATTTTTTTTTAATGTAAGATCTAATTTTCTGTTTTTCCTCACAAATCACTGTGTTGTGGTGGATAATAGCTTAGAGTACAGTTATTGACACAATTATGGGCACAATTTCTTTTTTTAAGAGTTTTTTTTTTTTTTGTAGTGTATTTATTTGACAGAGACAGCCAGAAATTGAGAGGGAGAGATAGAGCAACAAAGAGACATCTGAAGCCTTGCTTCACTGCTCACCAAACTTCCCCCTACAGGTGGGGCCTCAGGACTTAAACCTGGATCCTTATGCATTGCAACATGTGCACTCAACCAGGTGTGCCACCACCTGGACCCTTGGGTACAATTTCTCATCTCCCTGTGATAGGTTCCTGCACCCTCCCCCAGATTAGGTCCTCCACTAAATTATACCTATATCTATCTATAGATAGATAGATGTAGATATATAGATATATAGATAGATGGATGATGCAGGCTTCCACTATGATGGGATTATCTTGTCAACTAAAACTTCCACTGAGAAATGTAAAGACTGTTTTTTTTTTTAATTTTATTTATTTTCCCTTTTGTTGCCCTTGTCTTTTTATTTTTGTTGTAGTTATTACTGTTGTTATTGATGTCATCGTTGTTAGATAGGACACAGAGAAATGGAGAGAGGAGGGGAAGACAGAGAGGGGGAGAGAAAGATAGACACCTGCAGACCTGCTTCACCACCTGTGAAGCAACTCCCCTGCAGGTGGGGAACCAGGGCTCGAACCGGGATCCTTACGCTGGTCCTTGCACCTTGCTCCACCTGCGCTTAACCCGCTGCGCTACCACCCAACACCCCAAGCGTGGATTTTAATGGAGGGGAGGGGTGAAGGCTGTTTAAAGATATTATAGAACCAATAACTCATGTTCAAATTCCCAGGTCCCACCTGCAGGGAGGAAAGATTCAGTAGTAGTGAAACAGTGTTGCAGTTGTCTCTTTCGGTTTTGCCTCCCCCATTCAATGTCTCTATCCTAACAAATAAATAAGATATATAAGCAATTACAGAAGCCAGACCTTCTACCTTCTGCAACCCACAATGACCCTGGGTCCATGCTCCCAGAGGGATAGAGAATGGGAAAGCTATCAGGGGAGGGGGTGGGAAATGGAGATTGGGTAGTGGGAATTGTGTGGAATTGTACCCCTCCTACCCTATGGTTTTGTTAATTAATCCTTTCTTAAATTAAAAAAAATGCAATATATATATATATATATATATATAATAGGGCACCCAGGCTACCAAGACTTTAGTCCAAAAATTCAAGAAGGGGACTGTCAATACAGTTACTGAATTCAATATACTTAGTCACTATTCCTTCTCAGGGAATTGATGATTTGTGCTTAAAGAGTATAGAAACAGGGACCATGCAGTGGTGCACCTGGTTAAGTGCACACATTACAATGCACAAGGACCCAGGTCCCCACGTGCAGGAGAAAACTTCACAAGTGGTGAAGCAGGACTAAAGGTGTCTTTCTGTTTCTCTTCCTCTCTATCTCCAATTCCCCTCTCAATTTCTTTCTGTCTCTATCCAATAATAAGTAAATAAATAAAATATTTTTTAAAAAAAGAGTATAGAAACAAAGCAGGCAGTTTAGTTGACTGTAGGTAGAAAGATTGGAGGTCAGTCTGTCAAGGCAGCTTGATTTTGACTTGGGAGGTCAGTAATAGGAATTGATAGGTCTACATGACACTTCTTAAACTATACACTGATTTCCAGGGACAAGAAATCAAGCAAAAAGGGTGGTGCAGTGAGGCAGTTTGCAGCTTGCAAGTATGAGGTCCTGAGTGAAATTCCCAACACCATATATGTCAGAGTGCTGCTCTGGTCTCAGTCTCAGTCTCTCTCTGTATCTGTCTCTTTCCTCACTTTCACTATATAATTCATGAAATAAAATAAATCTGAGGTAAAAAGTGTAAGCAGAAATCTACCTTTGTCTCATGGTACTGGAAAGCATTAACTAGAAAGGGGGTCGGGCGGTGGCACAATGGGTTAAGCGCATGTGGCGCAAAGCACAGGGACCGGCGTAAGGATCCCCATTCCAACCCCGGCTCCCCACCTGCAGGGGAGTCGCTTCACAGACGGTGAAGCAGGTCTGCAGGTGTCTATCTTTCTCTTCCCCTCTCTCTGTCTTCCCCTCCTCTCTCCATTTCTCTCTGTCCTATCCAACAACGAACAACATCAACAATGGCAATAATAATAACCACAACGAGGCTACAACAACAAGGGCAATAAAAGGGGAGGAAAATGGCCTCCAGGAGCGGTGGATTCATGGTGCAGGCACTGAGCCCAGCAATAACCCTGGAGGGAAAAAAAAAAAAAAGAATTAACTAGAAAAAGAAGTGCCCTATTAAACAGCTCAGAGTTTCAGCTGTTACCCTTGAAGAACTACACCTTGAAAGTAAAATCATTCTCCCCAGAGCCATATACAAATTTAATGTGATACCCATCAAAGTTCCACCAAGCTTCTTTAAGAGAATAGAACAAAAAATACAATAATTTATCTGGAACCAGAAAACACCTAGAATTGCCAGAACAATCTTGAGGAAAAGAAACAGAAATGGAGGCATAACACTCCCAGATCTCAAACTATATTATAAGGCCCTCATTATCAAAACAGTTTGGTACTGGAACAAAACACTGGTACACAGACCAGTGGAACAGAATTGAAAGTCCAGAACTAAACCCCACACATATGGACATCTAATCTTTGATAAGGGGGCCCAAAGTATTAAACAGAGGAAGGAGACTCTCTTCAATAAATGGTGCTGGGAAAACTGGGTTGAAACATGCAGAAGAATGAAACTGAACCACCTTATCTCACAAGAAACAAAAATCAACTCCAAATGGATCAAGGACCTGGATGTTAGACCAGAAACTATCAAATACTGGCCATCCCCCCCCCCTTTTTGTTGCCCTTGTTGTAGTCTCGTTGTGGTTATTATTATTACCATTGTTGATGTTGTTCATTGTTGGATAGTACAGAGAGAAATGGAGAGAGGAGGGGAAGACAGAGAGGGGGAGAGAAAGATTGACACCTGCAGACCTGCTTTACCACCTGTGAAGCGACTCTCCTGCAAGTGGGGAGCCGGGGGCTTGAACCAGGATCCTTATGCCAGTCCCTGCGCTTTGCGCCACATGCGCTTAACCCACTGCGCCACCGCCCGACCCCCATATAAATATTTTCTTTTTTTTTTTTTTTCTCCAGCATTTGCTGCTGTTACCTTTTCTTTTTTTATCCCCTGAGGGGAAGTTTTTTTTTTTTTATTTAAGAAAGGATTAATTAACAAAACCATAGGGTAGGAGGGGTACAACTCCACACAATTCCCACCACCCAATCTCCATATCCCACCCCCTCCCCTGATAGCTTTCCCATTCTCTATCTCTCTGGGAGCATGGACCCAGGGTCATTGTGGGTTGCAGAAGGTAGAAGGTCTGGCTTCTGTAATTACTTTCCCGCTGAACATGGGCGTTGACTGGTCGGTCCATACTCCCAGTCTGCCTCTCTCTTTCCCTAGTAGGGTATAAATATTTTCTTATGAAAAACTCATTAGTCTTCCCTGGGCAGACAACCTCACCAATGTGTCCTGGAACCTCACCTCCCCAGAACAATCCAATAGGGAAAGATAGAAATGAGTTGGGGGTATAGATGATCTACTAAACCCCATGTCTAGAGAAGAAGCAAATATAGAAGCCAGAACTCCCACCTTCTGCACCCTATAAAGAATTTTGGTCCATACTACCAGAGGGGAGGGAGAGAAATGATAGGGGAAGATGACCAGAGGGTTCTGAACTCCATCAGGATCTGGAGAGAGAAGAGGAAAAGGGAAGGATATTCAGAAGTATAAATAAGTGTACATGTGACTTAGGATCACAGGGGGGAAAAAAGGCTAATATATATAAATATAGACAGTTACAGAAATAAGTCAATCCATATCTGCAACATAGGATGAACTACTATAGCTTCCAATGGAGGGAATAGGATTATAGAACTCTGGTGGTGGGAGCAGTGCAAAATTGTACCCCTAGGGAGTCGGGCGGTAGCGCAGGTGCCACAAAGTGCAAGGACTGGCATAAGGATACCGGTTCGAGACCCCGGCTCCCTACCCACTAGGGCGTCGCTTCACAAGAGGTGAAACAGGTCTGCAGGTATCTATCTTTCTCTCCCCCCCCCCCCGTCTTCCCCTCCCCTCTCCATTTCTCTCTGTCCTATCTAACAATGATGACATCAATTAACAACAACAATAATAACTACAACAAAGGGCAGCAAAAGGGAATAAATATTTTTAAAATGTACCCCTATTATCTTATAATTTTGTAAATCAATATTAAGTCGCTAATAAAACTAAAAAAACTTATTTAATAGCAAAATAATTAGATATGCAGTGATGTATGTAATTATGGTAAGAAAGATAATAGATTTTCAGTTGTTGGAATATACACTTTTGGGCAAAGCATGAAGGCTTTATAGTTGAGGGATGAGGGAATTATATTTGTTTTCAACAATACGAGTCAAAGTGACATGACACCACTGTGAAGGAAGTAAGACAGAAAAGTTGGCATATAAATATTCTCCTACTGGGACTGGGTGGTAGCACACCTGGTTGAGGGCACATGTTATAATGCACAAGGATGAGGGTTTGAGCCCCCAGTCTCCACCTGAAGGAAGAAAGCTTTGTGAGTGGTGAAGCAGGGCTACAGGTATCTCTCTGTCTTTCTTCCTATCACCCCCTTCCCTCTTGATTTCTGGCTATCTCTATCCAATAATTAAATAAATAAGTAAATAAAAGATAATACAAACCATTTAAAAAAGTATTCTCCTATCATAACAATTCCATATTAAATTTTGTCTTCATTGATAGAAGTAAATACATAAGCTTAAATCTTCAGTAATAAGTAACAACATAAAGTAAAACAGATATTTTTTTATTAACTTAAGGTGTGTGTGTGTGTGTGGTAGGTCATATGATTGTTAGCAGAAAATCTCCAAAATTAATACATCAAGAAATAATCATGTTTGTGAAAAAATTAAGTAGAGCATAGAACTTGCTTGCATACCATGACCTCAGAGAACCCAGGTTCAATCCCTATCACCTATCTCACATGCTAGTGCCCAGCAATACTCTGGTTTTCCCCTCTTTATTATAGAAGTAAATACAAAATCATTTCTAAATAAAATAATTTTAAAGACTCATTACTCTTCACATAGTACTTACTATAGTTTATTGTTATTTCTATAAAATTCATTGTAGATCTCTAAAGTATATAAAAGCCTGAAATATAATAAACTTTTTTATTAGTATACAATTCAAAATCCAAACATTAAAAAATATAGTAGCTTCATTTTACATGGGAAAAATCTTTGAAAAATAGCTAATTTTACTGCCTGACCCTGATTGGTTATTTATAATGTTTTTCCTAGAAGAAAATGGTTAGTGAGATATATTCAGGGCACAGAGAGCAAAACTTCCAAAACAGAAAAAAACAAGCAACAAAGAAGTGTCTTAAAATTTCACTTAATAACACTTAGGTTTGATTAGCTAGCTGTTTTAATTACAATTTCAATTATAGATACAGAAAATTTTTTTTCAGAACATGCATATCCTTTTAATGCACAGAGAAGAAAACAAACAACAGACTAACTGTTGAGCCCTTTTACTTTTTAGCTAAACAGTCAACATTTTTTTCCTTTTTTTTTTTTTTCACAGTCGGGTGTTCATCTGATTCATTAGCTTTTCTAGTTTGATTGCTAGGGCCATGTTTCCTTTAATCTTCAACTTTCCTGACATGAATGCCATTGTTGGTTTTAGTTTCCCTAAAATGAGAAAATGAGAGACAAAGAGAAGCATCAACTGGTGCCATTAGGGATATCTGGCACCAAAAACAAATTCTGAAAGTCCTTGAGTTCTATAAACCTTGTAAACATAAAAATTTCGAATATAGCATTTTTTATCATTATCTTGGGAATCTCATTTCCTAGAGTCAGACAATATTCTATAGTATGATAATGGAAAAACAATAATTACCAAAAGTATAGCAAAAAGTTGAAGTTGTAACACTTACATATTGGTTATGATACACTAAAAGATACATGGTGCTTAAATGAATATTTGGCCAGCCAAATACTATCTATTTTTGCTAACATTACAAACTACTGTATTTCATTAAACATTACAAGTTTAGAAGCAAACGCTATAAATACATTCATTTTTAATTAATTAAAATATTTACTCTTTTTTTTTAATGAAAGAGATACAGAGAAAGGCACAGAAGAAAGACCAGAGCACTGCTCAGCTCTGGCTTCTGGTGGTACTGGGGATTGAACCAGGCAACTCAGAGCTTCAGGCATGAAAGTCTTTTTGCATAACCATTATGCTATCTCCACAGGCCCTTTTTTTTTAAAAAAAAAATTATTTATTCTCTTTTGTTAGCCTTGTTGTTTTATTTTTCTAATTATTGTTGTTATTTATATGTCATCATTGTTGGATAGGACAGAGAAGTGGAGAGAGATGGGGAAGACAGAGAGGGGGAGGGAAAGACACCTGCAGACCTGCTTCACCATTTGTAAAGCAACTCCCCTGCAGGTGGGGAGCCAAGAGCTCGAACCGGGATCCTAAGCTGGTCCTTGCGCTTTGTGCCACCTGAACTTAACCCCCTGCGCTACCGCCCGACTTTCGACAGGCCTTTTTTTCCCCCACCCCTATTTTATGACCATTAATCCTTATAGGTGAGCCTCTATAAAGCTAAGGGAAGCTGTATATGAGCAAGGCTTGTGGTTTAATTAAAACAGAAACATGTACCATCAAAATGCATGCTTTTTTTTTTTTCAAGATTACTGAGGATACATTCACTTGCAAGACTCTTGTCACAGATGAAAGTTTCACATTTCTCCACCACAGGCATCAGCACACCACACCCTGTACCAATTTGAAATCTTCCTCTACCATAGGACAGCAGGTCCACACTTCTCTTTTCAGTCCCCTTCCACTCCCCACTCCTCCAGAGGGCCCCCCCCCCCCCCCACAGGGTTATCACTGGGGCTCGGTGCCTGCACTATGAATCCACTGCTCCTGTGGCCATTTTCCCGATTTTTTTGGATAGAACAGAGAGAAACTGCGAGGGGAGGGGAATATAGAGAGGGAGAGAGAATGACACCTGCAGATCTGTTTCACTGCTTGTGAAGTGACCCCTCCACCCCTGCAGGTGGGGGAGTAGGTGCACCACCACCTGGCCCCCTCCCCCAGAGTTCTTGAATCTTCCAAATACATATATTTTAAGAAATCCTCATTAAAAATATAATGGCAGGACATAGAAAGTGTATATTACCATTATATCAACCACAGAAATCAGGGTATCAAAGGTGAGTATTAAAAGAGAACTATAGTTAGTAACAACGTAATTAATGAACATCAGGTGAAGGGAGGAAACTTTGTTGCTCTCCAGTGATAATGCAGGGCCTGATACAAAGTAGAACTAAGGAGGAAATGGAGGCATAGAGAAATATTTCACTTTCCCAAGGCCACAGATTGTGTATATGACAGTGCTGCAATTCAAAACCAGGAATGTTTTCTCATTTATAGTTTTATGTTGATAAACTATTTTGGCTTATCTGCAGGTCCTATCTTCAGAAGACACAATGTGTCTGGTACACAGTAAATTGCTATTGTGCCACACATCAGCTCTCTCTCTCTCTAAAATATGGACTTATGTACTGCATCTACATATACTCAGAAAGTAAACATCTTTATTTTAGTAGGAGCTATATTAAAATTGGTCATGGAACTAAATTATAATGGTTATGATTAAAGATAAAAATCTAAGTCTTTAATTTTAATAAACTAATATTTCATAGAAATATGATACTAAAATACCAAAATTTACAGATAACAGACTAAGGAATGATTTTTATTTACAGATAAGATATTTGAAGATCTTCCTTCTTTTTTTTTTTTTTTCTTCAGGGATTGCTGGGCTCGGTGCCTGCACCATGAATCCACCGCTCCTGGAGGCCATTTTTCCCCCTTTTGTTGCCCTTGTTGTTGTAGCCTCGTTGTGGTTATTATTATTGCCATTGTTGACGTTGCTTTGTTGTTGGATAGGACAGAGAGAAATGGAGAGAGGAGGGGAAGACAGAGAGAGGGGGAGAGAAAGATAGACACCTGCAGACCTGCTTCACCAATTGTGAAGCGACTCCCCTTTAGGTGGGGAGCCAGGGGCTCAAACCGGGATCCTTACACCGGTCCTTGCGCTTTGCACCTCATGCGCTTAACCCACTGCGCCACAGCCCGACCCCCAAAGATCTTCTTTCTTTATAAGAACAGAATAACCCTTCCCCCAAACCTACAAATGCTGACACTTGTGTGCCCTTTGGCTAAATCTGGATACCTGCTCTTTTACTCTACAATGAAAACCTACAAAAACTACAAGCCTAGCTCATACACAGATTGTCTCAGCTTTATAGAGACTCATGTGTAAGGATTAATGGGCATAAAACGGGACGGGGGAGGTCTTTGGAGACAGCATAATGGTCATGCAAAAGACACTCATGCAAGTCCTAGGTTCAGTCCCCAGCACCACCATAAGCCAGAGCTGAGCAGTGCTCTGTGTTTCTCTTTCCCCAACTTTCTCTTATCACTCATCAAAATTAAGTAAATATTTCTTTTTAAAGGAGAGAATGAAAAAAAAAAAAAACTGAGGAAGTTGAATCATTAGAAGAATGAAACAATCAGAAAATGAGAGTGTGCTCTTGGAAAGTAGAATTTTGATAGATTATATTAAAATACAATTGGGGAGGCTGGAGAGATATCTCAGTAGTAGAGTACAGTACTTACATGCATATGGCCCCAGGTTTAACCCCTAGCACTGCAAAGACCAGTGCTCTGATCTCTCTCCCTTTCTCTTCTTCTTCTTCTTTTTTTTTTTAAAGATTTTATTTATTTATGAGAAAGATAGGAGGAGAGAGAAAGAATCAGACATCACTCTGGCACATGTGCTGCCAGGGATCGAACTCAGGATCTCATGCTTGAGAGTCCAAAGCTTTACCACTGCGCCACCTCCCGGACCACCCTTTCTCTTCTTAAAACAAAATAAACTTCAACAATCTAAAACATTATTTAAAAAAAATACAACAAAGGACATCATGAGATACTTTACCAGATAAGAGCATTCATCTTACTGTGCATGAGTCAAGCTCTAGCACCTGGGAATACCAGTGATGGCACCTGGGGAGCCACATGGATGATGAAATGGTATTGTATTGTCTCTCTGTTCTGTTTCTCCCTCTCCCTTCCAACCTCATCTCTTTAAAGTAGAAAAAAGAAAAAACTGGCCTGGGAATACTACTAAACTGTGGTATACATGTAAGAGGCCTTGAGATCACCCAGTTGGGGGAAAAAATAAAACAGTAAACTACAACAGAAAGGAGATGCTAGTAGGTCTTCTGGGCATAGCATTTTTTCTCCTGAAAGTGTCCCCTCCCTCTTTCCCTTCTTCTCTCTTAGTCCCATACCTCACCACCACCCCCAGCAGGAAGAGTGAAATCGCATGTGTGTGAGGTCCCAGCTCTGCAAAAGTAAAAAGCTAGTATGTATAATATTCTATAGATGTGTGTGTTGTTCCTTTCTGCATGTTAATCAGCAAATCTTCTACAGTTTATTTTCTTTCTTTTTAATTGGATAGGTGACAGAGAAAGTGAGAAGAAAGTGAGAGAGGCACCAGTAGACCTGCTTCACTGCTTGAGAGGCAACGCCCCAGCAGGTGGGCAGCCTGGGGCTGGAACCAGGATCCTTGTGCAGGTCCTTGTGCTTTGTTTTATGTGCGCTTAAGCTGGTGTGCCACTGCCCAGCCCCCAATAAGTCTTCTTTTTTAAATGATTAAAGAAATAAAAACTACTCATTAGTAGTATTCATGGTGACATTTTTTTTAAGATAGAGTTTGAAGAACAGAGAGGGAGGAGGCACCTTAACACTGAAAGACATTGTGGCAGTGAGAAATATTACCAAACAATAGTAATGTTACAAACTTGTTCTCATAAACACATGTATGCATTTATAGACATTCACACAAAAATTATATATATGATCATAAACCAAAATCATAAAGACTTAATTTTATTTATTTTATTTTTTAAGTCTACTTTTTATTTTTGGTACCACGATTATTCAACACTATTAAAAAGAAAGGAAAAAGTGAAGAAACCCTGATCATTCAAAACATCATACATAGATTTCCTCAGATAATATGGAGGCCCCTAGTATCTGGGTTAAAAGTAGGAAGCAAACAGGAAATGGTTCAGTGAGTAGAGTGTGGGACTTGCACCTGTCCACCCCATATCAGTCCCTGATACTTTGCCAGAATGGTGAGGCACTTTGGTCTTTCTCTGATTAACTAAACAAATACTTTTTAAAAGATTTGGAAAGTAAGACCTACAAAGCATGGTTACCTTTAATTTATGAAGAGTTAAACAGAATAAATAATGAGCATATTTATAATTCACTAAATAAAAGACTCTCTAGATTAGAATGTTAAAATGCTTTTTAAAGTGCTGCAACTATTAAATAGATGTGTTAATTACCTTAGCACTTGGAGTAGTACTCCAAGAGTAGAAAGTAGCAGGCTTACCATTAAAAATCTCTGGCATGGTTACATGGGCAGAACAGAAAGTTATGTTATGTAAAAATTTCTCTTGGTTAGCAATTCCACAGAAAACAGGATCAGGGCTAGGCGGTGACACACCGGGTTGAACACACATTACAATGTGTGAGGACCCACAGCCCCAAAAACTTCATGAGTGGTGAATCAGTGCTGTAGGTGTTTCTCTTTCTTCCTCTGTATTTTCCCCTCCTCTCTCAATTTGTCTCTAGCAAATAAGTAAATAAAGTAAATAAAGTACTAAAAACCAAAACAAACAAACAACAACAAAAAACAATAACACAGTAAACAGAGGGCAGGGGTAGATAGCATAATGCCATGCAGAGGCTCTCATGCCTGAGGCTCCACAGTCTCATGTACAATCTCCTGCACCACCATAAGCCAGAGCTGAGCAATGCTCTGGTAAACAAAACAAAATAAATAAATAAAATATATTTTTTAAAAAGAAAGAAAGCAGGGGCATGGGGTGATATAGAGGGCTGCATTTTCACACTATAATAGCTAACAGGACTGAACCCTCCTGATTTTACTCTTTATAAATGAGCTGCAGCTGAATTCAGCATGGCCCATGACCAATGTATTGGCAATTACAGAAATGAAGATCACCCAGGAGCCCCTTTGTAATAGCCGTTTCTAACATTATCTTAGTAGATTCTCAACCATGTAAAAAAGAAGTCTGACATCTACTCTACATTAAAATTTTATGTATTTATTTATCAATGAGAGAGACAGGCAGGGAGAGAGAGACACACACACACACACACACACAGAGAGAGAGAGAGAGAGATGGAGAGAGAGAGAACCAGAACATCCCTATCAGGGACTGAACTTGGGACCTCATGCTTGAAGTCCAACACTTCATTCACTGTGCCATCTCCTGGACCACTTTACTCCCCATTTGTTAGATGAAGTCGAAGGACAGCAGAGCTAACAATAAGAATGGCCTTTCCAAGATTATGGGCTCTCACAATAGCTACTACAATAACAATGCTACAAACACATATGAGCCTTGATTATTTTGAAAAGAGTACAGCAAAATATTAGAACTAATATTCTTTTCTATATTTATTATTTTTCATTTTATTTGATATTCCAAAGAGAAATTTAGAGGGGAGAGGGAGATAGGGAGGGAGAGAGACAGAAAGACACCTGCAGTCCTGCTTCACCATTAGTGAAGCTTCCCCTTGCAGGTGGGGATCAGGGGCTTGAGCCTGGGTCCTTGCGTACTGTAATGTGTGCACTTAACCAGGTGTACCACCACCTCGCCCAGAACTAATATTCTTTAAACAAACAGAAACTAAAGCAAACTGAAAACTCACCAGAAAACATTTTTATGAAATCTTCAGTTGACATACTCATTACCACATCTGCCCGAACAGAAGGTTCTCCATACCCAACGTTCCCACCCTTGCTTTTAAGATCAAGAAACCATGTCCCACCATCTTCACCTGTAGAGAAGATAAAAAAGAATTATAAACACCAATGAAAATATACTCTTCTTCTTCTCCTCCTCCTCTTACAGTTCGTCGTCCTTCTCCTCATCCTCAGGTAACAATCAAGAGACTGCTGCACCAAAGCTTCCTCCAATGTCACAGTACCCCCATGTGGTGTACTGGGCACTCCACTCAAGATGGTGGAGTGGTACCATAGTCTCGGGCTCTCTCCTCTCTATCTGAAATGAAAAACAATGAGAGACTTGGCCTTGGAGCAATGGAATAATACATGTGGGAGTTGGTGCTGCAAAAATCAAACCAAATAAAATTAACTTGAAGGAAGAGCGTAGACAGTAGCATTAGATGAGTTTCTGAAGCAATCCAGAAGCACAGTATAGTGAGCCAGGTAAAGGATTCACTAACTCTCCAGAGATGTACCACTTTAGGCTGACTATTTCAGATAGATGGATAGATAGATAGATAGATAGATAGATAGATAGATAGATAGATAGATAGGTAGGCAGACATATAGACAGATGGATGATAGAAACAAAGAATAACGTTAAAATTTCCTTCATTGTGGTGGGAGTCAGGCTCAAACCTAGGTCATGCACATGGCAAACTAGCACACTAGCCAAATGAACTATTTTGCCAGCGCTCACTAATCTTAAGAGACATGCTTTGTAATGAAAATAAGGTTTACATATCTGTGTGTGTGTGTGTTTCCCCTCAAGGGCTATCACTGGGCCTCAGAGTAGGGCCTACACTACGAATCCACTGCTCTTGGAGTCCGTTTTTTCCATTTTGTTGCCATTGTTGATGTTGTTGTTGGATAGGACAGAGAGAAATTGAGAGAGGAGGGGAAGGCAGAGGAGGGAGAGAAAGACACCTGCAGACCTGCTTCACCACCTATGAAGCGACCTCCCTGCAGGTGGGGAGCTAGGGGCGGGAACTGAGATCCTTACACTGATACTTGCACTTCACACCATGAAAGTTTATATTTTAAAAATATCAACTTAACAGCAGTACAGAGAACTTGAAAGAGTTAAAGAGGATAGAAAAGACAAGTAGGGTGGTCCGGGAGGTGGTGCAGTGGATAAAGTTGGACTCTTAAGCTATGAAGTCCCGAGTTCGATCCCCGGCAGCATATGTACCAGAGTGATGTCTGGTTCTCTCTCTCTCCTCCTATTCCTCTTATTAATAAATAAATAAAATATTAAAAAGAAAAAAGATAGTGCTGGGTAGTTCAAGAGTTTGAATATGTCCCTGGACCAGGATTGTGTGTTGGAGGAGGTAGAGAAAAGCCAGTATCTCTGAGAAATAAGTCTCCAGCCACCATATGAGAGGACCCACATGGGGAAGCTTTATGTAGAGTGGAACAGTGATACTGTGTTTCCCCTCTGCCTTTCACCCTCTTTCAAAAAAAAAAAAATCCACTGGGAGCAGTGAGCAATGGAATTGTGCAAGCTTGAAGCTCCACTAATAACCTTGGCAGCAAAAAGAAAAAAAAAAAAGGAAAAAACTATCAATAGTCATTTGCTATTTTTGATTGTCAAGATTCTAGGGTAAAGGTCCTGGTACAGTCAATTATCCAAGTGGTGAATATTGGCAGCCAATTTTCTTGCAAAGGAAACAGTCTCTTTTGCTACATAAAAACCACAGCCTACTAGGCTCTCTTACCTGAGAGTTCAAACAGGTATATTGCTTGAGTGGCTTTGACAACATCATCACTGAGAGAGTCCTTAACAATCCTAAATGTTTCTTCCACAGCTCCAGAGCGTGGTTTTGGTGGTGATTTTGGCTTTTCCTCTTTTAATTCTAGAGTAGCATCTGCAAAATATTATTGTTGTACATGATTTCAAAGCCTAGCCAGAAAGGTATAAGCTATATACAGAATTAACTAATTGGCAGAATACCTTGCTAATAATTGAACCTATTTGACTAAAATGATCTTAAATACATTCAGCTTCATATAAAAGCATAAATCACTCTGATGGACTAACAATCAAACATATGTTATAATTATAAATGTAAGTGGTTTATACTCTCCAAGTAAAATGTTGAATTTAATTAAGTTTTTAAAAGCTACTACTAAAAAATACAGGTTTTTATATTAAAATGAACCTAATGTAGTTTAGAGGTAACAATAACTCTTAGTTCTAAAACCAAATGAGAAAGTAAGACACAATAGTCGGAAACCTGAGATCAAAATATAGTCTACAGACATTAGTGTAACTGAACTGGAGAGGGTAACCTAAAAAACAAAGTTAACTTCCCAATAACTGTAACCTCTAAATTGACCTTATTCACCTAGTCCCTACATCTCTAGACTGAACTTTGCTCCTCCCATGAGAGGTAAGATATGTCTCTAAAAGTAAAGATTGTGTGCAAACTGATGACAGCCTTCTCAGAATGTTTGTACTCCCAATTTTATCATTTTGGACTCTCCCCCCTGGATGAAGAGGTAGGCCAGTCATTCAAGAAAGTCTCCCCTATACCCCTACCCCAACAGAAACACAAAGTCAGAGGAATGGAGGTTATATCAGTTTGTAACCTGCATTCACAACCCACTGGACCTAACCACTCAGAGTGTGATAAACTATGGAAAAGAACTGTAGTCCACAGGAGTGCTGGACTCACACATCATGAAATTGTTTTCCACTACCAACCTCTGTTATTTTGTTTATCTTCCTAAAATTACTTGTAGTCAGTTTGGCAGCTAGCCCTCCCACGCTGAAACAGGTGGGAACAATAGAATAATTCATTAATTAAATTAACTACAAGGCCAACCTGTACTCTCAACTCAAAATTAACTCTCGTGTCTAGCTCCCAATTCAAAGTGTAACCAGCCATGTTGTCCAACATAACTCACCCAAAGTTATTAAATGAAATCTAACTGACAACATAGATACTCCATGACACAGAAAAAGCACTCTAAATTTGTTGAATATAAATTACACTCCATTATGATATTTCCAGAGACAAATAAAAAAAATAATAAAGCTTTTATCCTCTTTTAAGCTGAAGTCCAAGCAGATATTAAAGATGAAATCCTTAAGATCCAGTGCAGCAAAGAGAAAATACATTGTAAATTTTTATTCACTACTGTTACTGTTTTTAAGTTGACTACAGATAGTGTACCCCTTTATTGCCTCAGTGTTTATGGTGGTTACATAAAAATTAGTCAAATATAATTTTTTTGTGGAGAAGTATTACCCACTGAATAAAGCTGCAGGCTCTGAAATTTTTACATAGACATCAAGACCCAGTAATAACCCTGGTAGCAAAATAATAATAGGTTTTAAAATGATAATTTTAATTTTTGAATTACTATTTTTGTCCTGAGGCTTCACTGCTCTAGACTGACTTTTTCAGATAGAAAGAACAAGACACAGAATATAATAGAAACAGAGAGAGAAAGAGGCACCACATTATTGAAGCTTTCTTCACTGAGGTGGGGGTCAGGCTCAAGGCTGGATCACGTACACACTGACATAAGCTATCTTGCCAATGCTAATTAACTAAATGATTAATCTTCTAATGCAGTGCTGGGGGTGAAGTGTGTGACTTTATCTGCTGAACTACGTGCCCAGGTACAAATCTTTTAATTTTAAAATGAGCTATGCCAGGGTCAGGGGAATAACAGGAAATTTATACAGCAGAATTTCTTACATGTTCCAATATGAATTCCTGGTACTACCATAAGCCAGAGCTCAGTAGTGCTCTTGTTAAAAAAAAAAAAAAAAAAAAAAAACACAGGGGGTCGGGCGGTGGTATAGTGGGTTAAGCGCAGATGGCGCAAAGCGCAGGGACCGGCGTAAGGATCCCGGTTCGAGCCCCCGGCTCCCCACCTGCAGGGGAGTCGCTTCACAGGTGGTGAAGAAGGTCTGCAGGTGTCTATCTTTCTCTCCCCCTCTCTGTCTTCCCCTCCTCTCTCCATTTCTCTCTGTCCTATCCAACAAAGAACAACATCAACAATGGCAATAATAATAACCACAACGAGGCTACAACAACTAGGGCAACAAAAAGGGGGGAAAATGGCCTGCAGGAGCGGTGGATTCATGGTGCAGGCACTGAGCCCAGCAATGACCCTGGAGGAAAAAAACAACAACAACAACAATATTTCAATGGTGGAATTACAAATGCCTCTTATTGCTATATTTTTCAAATATTTTATACTGCAAAAGAAAAATGGTCTTTTCTATTACCTAAGTAATTTTTTTAACTATCTCCAAAATTGGGTAAAAAAAATAGTAAAAATAGGATGAAGCCAGAAATAAGACTTGACACTAAATGTACTACAGTAAAGTGTATAGATTTGCTAAAGTTATAGAGGAAATTGGGAATTTTGTTTCTAAAATTTTTAACACCCACCTTAAAACAAAAAACAAATCCATGATCAATTAGAAAGTTCGGTATTGGGGGCCGGGTGGTATCGCAGCGAGTTAAGCGCACGTAGCATGAAGAGCAAGGACCGGCGTAAGGATCCCGGTTCGAGCACACGGCTCCCCACTTGCGGGGGTGGGGGGGTTGGGGGGGTGGGTGTGTGTGTCACTCCACAGGTGGTAAATCAGGTCTGCAGGTATCTATCTTTCTCTCCTCTCTGTCTTCCCCATCTCTCTCCATTTCTCTCTGTCCTATCCAACAACAACGACAACAACAATAATAATAACCACAACTATTAAAGAGAAAAAAAAAAACAACCAGGGCAACAAAAGAGGGAAAATAGCCTCTAGGAACAGTGGATTCATGGTGCAGGCACCGAGCTCCAGAAATAACCCTGGCGACAAAAGAGAAAAAAGAAAAAAAAAAAAGAAGAAGGAAGAAAGTTCAGTATTTATGGGCAAAAAATAAGGACCCAGAAACAATATAGTCATCTTGTTAATAAACCATGAAAGACATTCTTCTCATGGGGATTTGCTAGAGTGCTTCTTACATGTTTTGCACTAAGCCAGTAGCATGTCAAAACACAAAGACTAAATAGAAACCCTAGACAGTTTGGGAAAGCTATTGATTCCAAACTGCAAAACAAAACAGTGAAACCAAAAAAAAATTTTAAGTTAATTTCTCCCATAATATTAATCACAAAGCATGGGGCTGGGCACTGGTGCACCAGGTTAAGCACACATAGTACAAAGCACAAGAACCTGCACAAGGATCCAGGCTGGAACCTCCAGCTCCCACATGCAGGGGATAGGGAGAAGCTTCCCCAATGCTGAAGCAGGTCTGCAGGTGTCTTTCTCTCTCCCTATTTCCCCATCCCCTCTTGAGTCTCTCTGTCCTATCCAATAAAATGAAAAAATGGCCATGAGCCCCAGCAATAACACTGGAGGCAAAAAAAAAAAAATCACATAGAATAAACTTGAAGAATGGTGTGAGATTTACTTTGGTGTGATACTTTTTTCCTTAACACACATAAAAATGAAACATTTAAAGGCCATGGCAAAATAAATAAAACATTAAAATAGTTATTTTTAGAAAATTTTTCTTTAGCCAAATGAAATGAATATATTAAGAATTTCTTACTGGTAGAAGTTTCTTTTTTTTTAATATTTATTTATTCCCTTTTGTTGCCCTTGTTTTATTGTTGTTGATGTCGTCATTGTTGGATAGGACAGATAGAAATGAAGAGAGGAGGGGGAGAGAGGAAGAGAGAAAGATAGACACCTGCAGACCTGCTTCACCACTTGTGAAGTGACTCCCCTGTAGGTGGGGAGCCGGGGGCTGGAACCAGGATCCTTACGCCGGTCCTTGCGCTTTGCGCCACCTGCACTTAACCCACAGCGCTACTGTCCAACTCCCTGTTTTGTTTTAAGAATTTTCTTTAGTAGAATTAACTAAGCTTCCACCTTACATGTCTAGTTAAACTACAAAATGTTTTAAAAGTAGAAGGCAGAAATGTCCAATTATATGGTTTAGGAAAAATACATAAATCAGTATCTTTAGTTTCCTGCATATAATATGGTTGACATCTTACCATGTGATTCCATTTTCTTGGTATCTGGGTATTCATCTAAGAAGAAATCCGGTAACAAAGGATGGCCTGAAAAATTCACCCCCCCAAACAATCAGGTTAATGTAACATATTAACATATGTTAATAACATACTAACCTAAAGTTAATATTAACATATTAACTTTAACATATTAATATCTTAACACCTGCTCAATAAACTTCTTGTCTATTTTATTTTAGTGATCACTCATTCTTATACAGTGGAAAAGAACATCATGATAAGTGCTAAACCACTTGACATCTATTAAATTAAAATATTTTTCCATAACCCAGTTATCCTTTTTTCTATGACAAACTTCATCTTCAAGATCCAACCAAAGGGCTGGTAAAATAGCACACTGGGAAAGTGTGCTACTTTGCATGCTTGATTTGGCAGCACATATACTAAAATTGGAACGATACAAAGCATGGTCCCTTGCAAGGAATACACGCAAATTTGTGAAGCATTCCATATATTTTTTTAGGTTTAAACATCCTTCTGTGTAGATTATGCTCTAATTTTCTTAATAGATAATGAGAAAAACACTTAATTTTTCTGTTTTCAACCACAGAAATTTTTGTTTTCATAAACAATTGTATTTCAGAATGTATTAAATAAATTGGATAATTCCCAAAACAAAACAAAATAAACAAAAAAGTGTGCTACTTTGCCATGTGCATGACCTAGGTTCAATCCAGCCTGGCCCCAATTCATTGAAGGAAATTTTAGAGCTGTATTCTCTCTCAAAAAAAAAAAAAGAGGAAGGAAGAAAGGAAGGAAGGGAGGGAGAGAGGGAAAGATGGAAGGAAGGAAGGAAGGAAGGAAGGGAAAGAGGAAGGAATAGAAGAAGGGAGGGGAAGAAAGGAAATCTAACCAAAACAGTCAGGCAAGTTATAACAGTGGCTAGAGCCATCTGTTTGTCTGTAGCTCTCAGTACACAAAAAAAGAAAGAAAAAAAAATGCTAGAGGGCTGCTCGTGTAACAACTGTCTAGTACCATGTATGCTTTATCAGTTTTGACAACCCAGGCCCTTAACAATTATCTTGTAAATCATTCTCCCTCAATAAAGTGATTTTTGGGGAAAAAATACTAGAAGGCAGGAATGTACTGTTATATCCTAACATTTACTGTTGCATTTAATCATGTTCAATTCTTTACATATGGTAGGATATTTAATTTAAATCAAATTTAACATTTTGTGCATAATGACACTATACCTTGAGTGCCTAAAATAGGATTTAAATTGTAATTGTACTAGTACCCAAAAGCCCTGGGTCTGTTTTGGATTCAGCCACTTATTAGTAAACTGCTTTTTTATACAAAGGCATAATCTTCTCAGGTCTTTTTTGTTTGTTTACTTTGCTTTGCCTTTTTTTATTATTTTTTAATTTTTTGCCTCCAGAGTTATTACTGGGACTCCGTGCCTGCACTACGAATCCACTGTTCCTGGAGGCCATTTTCCCAATTTTGTTGCCATTTTGTTACCCTTGTCATTATTACTGTCATTGCTGTTATTGTTGTTGGATAGGATAGAGAGAAATTGGGGGGGGGGGGACAGAGGGAGAGAAAAAGATAGACACCTGAGTTTGGGGCATATATATATATTTACGATAGTTATGTCTTTTTGTTAGATTAAACCTTTGACTATTATGCAGTGTCCTTCTTTGTCTCTATTCACTTTCTCTACCTGAAATTGTATTTTATCAGAGAATAGAATAGCTATTCCTGCCATTTTCAGTGCGTTATTAGCTTGGAATATCTTGCTCTAACCTCTTACATTTGTATTTTCTTTGGATGTGTGTTTCCTGAAGACATATAATGGATGGATCCTGTTCTTTAATACATTTAATTTTTCTGAGTCTTTGGACAGTAGAAATCAATGAAATAGAAAGAAAGAAAGAAAGAAAGAAAGGAAAAAAGAAAGAAAGAAAGAACCATAAGTAAGATTAATGAAGCCAAGAGCTGGTTCTTTGAAAGGATAAATAAAATAGATAAACTAACGACACTCATTAAGAGAAAAAGGGAGAATGCTATGGTAAAATCACTCAAAAATGAAAGAGGAGACATTACAACAGATGAATTAGAGATACAAAGGATCATGCAAGGATACTGTGGACATCAGTATGGAACTAAATTCTAAACAACTTAGAAGTAATAGACACATTCTTAGAATCATACCAACTGCCAACCTTGACAAGCCAATCACTAGTAAAGAAATTGAAACAGGTGGTCCAGGAGGTGGCACAGTGGATAAAGCATTGGACTATCAAGCAGGAGGTTCCAACTTCAATCCCTGGTGGCACATGTACCAGAGTGATGTCTGGTTCTTTCTCTCTTTTCTCCTGTCTTTCTCATTAATAAATAAATACAGTATTTTTAAAAAAGAAATTGAAACAGTAATCAAAAGCCTCCCCAAGATATAAAGCATGGGTCCAGATGACTATATTAATGAATTTTACAAAACATTCAAAGAACTAACACCCATCCTCCTCAAACTCTTTCAGAAAACAGAGGAAGAGGGAAAACTCCCAATCACATCACCCTGACCCACAAAGCAGAAAAGGACCCCACCAAAAAAAGAAAACTATAGACCTATTTCCCTGATGAACACTGATGCAAAGACCCTCAACAGAACTATGGCTAATCGAATTCAACAACATATTAAGAAAATAACCCACCAAGATCATGTGGGATCATCATCCTTGGGAAACAGGGATGGTTCAACACCCACAAGTCAACCAATTTAATCCACCATATTAACAAAAAGAAAGATAAAAACAGGTAAAAACCACATGACTTTTTAAAAAAATATTTTATTTAGCTTTATTTTATGAGAAAGAGTGATACAGAGGGAAAGATACTGAGAGAAAGAGACCAAAACACTGCTCAGTTCTGGCTTATGGTGGGGCTGGGGATTGAACCTGGGACCTCAGAGCCTCAGGCTTGACCATTATGCTGTCTCCCCAGCCCAAACCACATGATTTTTATAAATTGATCCAGAACAAGCATTTGACATGGTCCATAACCCCTTTATGATACAAGCCATCTAAAAAAAACCCCAAAAACAAAAAACTGGAGGTGGAAGGAAAATTCCTCAACATAAAGGCTATATATAACATTACTCAACATAATAAAGTCTATATATAACAAACCCATGACTAACATCATAAATCTTTTTTAAATCTTAAAGGGACCAGGCAGTGGCGCACCTGGTTGAGCGCACACATTACAGAGCGCAAGGACCCGGGTTCGAGCCCCCACTCTCCACCTGCAGGGGGAAAGCTTCATGAGTGGTAAAGCAGGGCTGCAGGTGTCTTTGTGTCTCTTCCTCTCTATCACCCCATTCCTTCTAGATTTCTGGCTGTCTCTATCCAATAAATAAAGATAAAAATTAAAAAAAAAATTTTTAAATCTTAAAAAATAGTTAAAAACTCAGGAACTAGACAAGGATTCCTACTCTCACCACTTATATTCAATATAGTCCTCGACGTTGCAATCAGGCAAGAAAGAGATATCAAAGGAATCCAGATTGGAAAGGATGAAGTTAAACTACCATTATTTGAAGATGACATATTGATATACCTAGAGGACCCCAGAAACTCTTCCAAGAAACTACTAAATAAATCATCAGTAAATTCAATAAAGTAGCAGGTTACAAAATCAATACTCACAAGTCTGTGGCATTTCTCTACACAAAAGATGGGCCAGAGTAATGAAACTGTAGGAAGCAATCCCATTTACAATTGAATCCAAAAAACAAAATACCTAGGAAGAAATCTAACAAATGACATGAAGGACTTTTTCAAGGAAAACTATAAAACACTTAAAAGAAATAGAGGGGGAGTCGGGCGGTAGCCCATCGGGTTAAGTGCAGGTGGCTGCAAAGCACAAGGACCAGTGTGAGGATCCCAGTTCGAGCTCTCGGCTCCCCACCTGCAGGGGAGTTGCTTCACAAGCAGTGAAGCAGGTCTGTAGGTGTCTAGATAGGTGTCTCTCCCCCTCTCTATTTTCCCCTCCTCTCTCCATTTCTCTCTGTCCTATCCGACAACGATGACATCAACAGCAATAATAACCACAACAACAATAAAAACAACAAGGGCAACAAAAAGGAAATAAATATTTTTTAAAACCTTAAAAAAAAAAGTGGTGTTCACAGAAATGGACAGCCACATGTAGAAAAATGAAACTAGATAACCAAATAACACCATACAATAAAATTAGCTCAAAATGGATCAAAGATTTAGATATTAAACCTGAAAGTATAAAATATATAGAATAACATATAGGTGAAACATTTCATGACATCAGCACTAAAGATGTATTTGGAGACTTTACCCCATGGGAAAGGAAAACAAATACAAAGATTGAACAAATGGGAATATATCAAATCAAAAGAAAACTCCATAAGGATAAACAGGAAACCTAGCAACTGAGAGAACATACTTGACATCATACTTCAGACAAGCTGCTGATATCAAACATTTATATAGAACTCATTCAGCTCAACAAAAAGAAAAATAACAACCCAATGAAACAAGTGGGCAGAAAATATGGATAGTTCTCTGAAGAAGAGATACACATGGCCCACAGACATACACAGAAATGCTCCAATTCACTCATCATCAGAGAAATACAAATTAAAACCAGATTGAGATGTCACCTCACACCTGTTAGAATGGCCTTTATCAATAAAACAGGAGAGGATAAGTGTTAGAAAGAATGTAGAGAGAAAGGAACCCTACTACACTGCTGGGAGGAATGCCACTTGTACAAATATGGAAAACAATAAGGAGAATCCTTTAAAATTTTTTAATAGTTTTTATTATGTTTATTATTATTATTATTTATTTTTTTATTTTCCCTTTTTGTGACCCTTGTTCTTTATTGTTGTTGTAATTATTATTGTTGTTATTGATGTCATTGTTGTTAGGACAGAGAGAAAAGGAGAGAGGAGGGGAAGACAGAGGGGGAGAGAAAGATAGACACCTGCAGACCTGCCTGTGAAGCGACTCCCCTGCAGGTGGGGAGCTGGGGTCTCAAACTGAGATCCTTACACTGGTCCTTGCGCTTTGCGCCAGGTGCGCTTAACCCGCTGAGCTACCGCCCAACTCCTTATATTTATTTATTTATTTATTGGCTAGAGACAGCCAGAAATGGAGAGGGAAGGGGGAAAAAGGGGGAGAGAAATGCCTGCAACACTGCTTCACCACTGGCAAAGATTCCCCCCTGCAAATGGGGACCCGGCACTCAAACCCGGGTCCTTGTGCACTGTAACATGTGCTCAACCACGTGCACCACCACCTGACACCGGGAGAATCCTTAAACTCCACTCCTAGGCATTTATCCAAAAGAGACAATAATACTAATTTAAAGTGATATTTGTACACCCATGTTTATAGCTGCATTATTCATAGTACCCAAATAATGTAAACAATCAAAATGCCCTGCAACAGGTGACTGGATAAAAAAAAGTTATAGGATGAGGAGTCTGGCGGTAGTGCAGCGGGTTAAGTGCATGTGGCGCAAAACACAAGGACCCATGTAAGGATCCCAGTTCAAGCCCCCTCTCCTCACCTGCAGGGGAGTCGCTTCACAAGTGATAAAGCAGGTCTGCAGGTATCTATCTTTCTCTCCCCCTCTTTGTCTTCCCCTCCTCTCTCCATATCTCTCTGTCCTATCCAACAACGAACGACATCAACAACAATAATAATAAAATAAAACAACAAGGGCAACAAAAGGGGATAAATATATAAAAAATTATGGGATGGGTGGAAGAGATAGCATAATGGTTATGCAAACAGACTCCCATGCCTGAGGTTCCAAAGTCCCAGGTTCAATCCCCCACACCACCATAAGCCAGAGCTGAGCAGTGCTCTGGTGTTCCTATCTCTCTCTTTTTCACATCTCAAAAATAAAATAAATAAAATATTTTTTCAAAAAGTTATGGGACAATTTACTCAATGGGTTATGACTCAGCAATAAAAAGATGACTTTGTATTCTTTGTGATAAAATAGATAGAAATCAAGATTTGCTTATTGAGGTAAGAAGGTAAAGGACAACTATACGATGGTTTCACTCATGTGGAATCTAGAGAACTGAACACACGAACTTGAATCAAACAAACAAAAATATAATCCATATTTATTGATTTTAGAGGTATTTCTTTTATTTATTTCCTTTTTGTTGCCCTTTTTTTGTTGTTGTAGTAGTAATTATTGTTGTTGTTACTGATGTCCTCATTGTTGGATAGGACAGAGAGAAATGGAGAGAGGAGGGGAAGAAAGAGAGGGGGAGAGAAAGATAAGATACCTGCAGACCTGCTTCACCACTTGTGAAACGACTCCTCTGCAGGTGGGGCACTGAAGAATGTGAGCTCAGATCTACAGGGATGTAGAGGTCACATAGGCTTCTAAACTGAATATGGGCCCCAGATCACATCAAATCGATGGAGTTTACAATCAACAATATTTATACACCTTTCCCATATTTGGGAGCTACTCTCTCCCCGATCCAGCTTTCTGGTCCTTTTTCCAGCCATGACATCATCTCTCCAGACAATAACTTGGATCCACCTGCATATCAGATTTCAGGCTGGGAGTGGGGACAAAAAAACTAGTATAGTCACAGGCTCTTTGGAATATAACTAAAATAGTCCTACTAGCTATCCTAGCTATCTACAAAATGGAGACCATCCCCCCCCCCCCCCCCGCCGGCCAACTCTTCATCTGCACTATTCCAGCCTTTAGGTTCACGATTTATCAACAATTTGTTTGGCTTTATATGTTAACTCTCTTTTCAGCCACCAGGTTCCAGATGCTAGCATGATGCCGACCAAACTTCCCTAGACAGACAACCCCACCAATGTGTCCTGGAGCTCTGATTCCCCAGAACCCCACCTCACTAGGGAAAGAGGCAGGCTGGGAGTAGGGATTGACCTGCCAATGCCCATGTTCAGCGGGGAAGCAATTACAGAAGCCAGACCTTCCACCTTCTGCATCCCACAATGACCTTGGGTTCATACTCCCAGAGGGTTAAAGAGTAGGAAAGCTATCAAGGGAGGGGATGGGATACAGAGTTCTAGTGGTGGGAACTGTGTGGACTTGTATACCTCTTATCCTATGGTTTTGTCAGTGTTTCCTTTTCATAAATAATAAAAGACACACACACACAAAAAGTTTAAGGTCATCAGATAATGGGAGGACGAAAGTTGGATAAGGGCAAGAGACTGGCTCACTTATAGTGCCTTTTTGGTCAATATCACACTACCCATCATCTGGGGCCTTAGCCAGGGAATCCTTGTATCCCACACAAATATGATGGGCCTAAACCTCTAGTGACTATCTGTCTCAACAATCAATAGTCCCATCATCATAAGCCCTCTTACTGGCCTTCACAGGTCCTTGTTCTCACCATAAAAAGCAGCAATGATAGGGACTGCCCTAGCCTTCAAAGGGAGACTTGAGTCATCCTGCTCTGCCACCTGAGGAAAACTGGTCCTGAAATTAGTGCAGCTTGCAATGTTCCCAGCTGTATCCATGAACTTTGAGCTCAGATCAATAGGACTTAGAGGTTACACAGGCTCTTATGCTAACACACACACACATACACACACACGCTCTGTTAGGTGGATGAGGTAAACAGTTAATTTTATTCATAGATTTTTTTTCAGTAATAGGAGCTACTCTTGCCTTAATCCAACTTTCTAGCCCTTTTCTCTATTCTGACACCATCTTCTCAGACAATATTTTTGTCCAAGTCCATGTTAGCTATCAAACGCTAGCAAAAAAAACTGCAATAGTCATGAGCCCCTAGGAACATGCCTAGAATGGATTTCCTAGCTTCCTTCCATGCTAAGATTGCTAATCTCATCTGCTTTGTTCCTATTTTTTAGTTCTTGTTTATTAACCATTTTGTCCCACTTTGTATCTTGCCACCTTTCAGCCACCAAGTTGCAGATGCTATTATGATTCCATCCTGACTTCTCTGGGCAGACAACCTTATCAATATGTCTTGAACCTTCACCTCTCCAGAGCTCTACCCAACTAGGGAAAGATAGAAACAGGCTAGGGGTATGGATCGATCTGCCAACACACATGCCCAGTGAAAAAGCAATTACAGAAGCCAGAACTCCTACCTTCTGCACCCCAAAAATAATTTTGATCCATACTCCCAGTGGTGGAGAATTGATAGGAAGTAGATAAGAGAGCTCTGAACTCCAACTCCATCAGGACCCAGAGAGAGAAGGAAAAAGAGAGGAACACTTGGACATAGTAATAGGGTTATGTGTAGCTTGGAAAGGAAGAGAAAACGAGACCTTTTTTTTTTAAAAAAAAACGGCAATTATATACAATTATATACAAATATAGACATATAATTGTAGAAATAATAGTTGACTCATATATGCAATCTTAGGAAAACTACTGTAGCTTACAATGGAGGGATTGGGAATTCAGAACTCTAGTGGTGGGAATAGTATGGAATTATACCCTATTGACATGTAATTCTGTAAATCAATATTAAATCACCAATAAAAAATGACATAGGAAGTAAAAGCAGAACCATAAAACAAATGGGATATAAATATATACATATGTATATATACATATAAAGTTAACCCATGTCTGTGACATGAGGAGAACTACTGCAGTTTCTGCTGGAGGGGAGTAGGGACACAGAACTCTAGCAGTGGGAATGGTGGGTATACCCTTATTAGCTTATAATTTTGTAAATCACTAATGCAAAATGAAAATAAATTAAGTAAATAAACAAAAATACATCATAACTTTTCTGATAACCCAATACTTTCATATCACTCAAACTTCCTTGCTTCTTTCCTCCCTTCCTTCTTTCTCTGTTCCTTCTTTTCTTTCTATTTGAAGTTGTATCTGTGTAGGATTTTTTTCTTTCAGTGGGAGGATAGCTTTTAAGAATAAATATTAATTTGTAAGCACACAAATATGCACACAGAACATGTGTCCATTGGAGAAAAGATGAAAAAACACATCACTACTTTTTAAAACTTAGAAACATTACCTGGTTTGATTGCATAGACATCAAAGTTTTTTATCCCTTCTTCTTTTAGGATATTTTCATCAATAATAAAGTTTCCAGTAAAACTTTTTGGCTTTTTGAAAATGGAATATGCAGCATCTGCAATGATATCAACTTTTCTACACTGGCTTTCAACGCCAGATCCTCCCAGCATATCCATGGCAGCAGTGTGTATAGCTGTGGAGAAAGTAAATATACACATATATAATGTCAGATCAAGTATTAGCACTATGAAAGTAATATACAAGCACCGCTAATCTCTTTCCTTCACAGGTGATAAAAAGAAGGTTCAGAGAATTTAAGGGATCAGTCAAATGGTCTACTGGGTTGTCAGAAAAGTCATGCCATATGCCTTCTCTGACAATCCAATATATACATAACTGGATAGAAAACACATGTTCCTAATTCTGTACAATTCTGTCTGAAAAAGGATTCCTTCCTGAGATTCACAGTAAGATTAAATTATGACTTCTGATTTAGAATTTAGAATTTGCTTACTATTCTTGGGAGTCAATAAATAAATAAAAAGTCAGTTAGGCATAAAAAAAAAGTACTGAGTGGGTGGATGTTCGGCTTCATGGAGCAGGGTGGGGGGGTGGGAAGGGACACACAGTCTTTTGGTGGTGGGAATGATGTTTATGTACACTCCTAGTAATTTGTAGTCATCACTATTTAAATTAAATCATTTAATTAAATCACTATTTAATTAATATGAGAGGGGGATACTCATTGAATGCCTGAAACTTTTTAATGCACAGACCATAGGCTGAGTCTTTGATATGTTGACTCTCTTAAAAGCTTAGACCAGGGAGAACAGAAGCAACCTATAGCACAGCTATATATAAATAATGTCAAAGGACATAAATAATGTTGATACTGTGTATGATACAGCAAATCCTAACAAAGGGACTTTTCAAAATTAATCCAATTGCCAAATAATCTGATTATAGCAATAAATAACTACTGCCTTCTTAAACCCTAAGACAGCAGGAACCTCCCACATCTTCTATAGAGCCTATATTTCCCCAGTCCTGGAACTTCTAAAGTGGAGCTCACTTTTCTGCATGCTTCTCTCAATTCATACCAAATGATATTGCATCTGCTGATCCCAACCTAATCAACGCAATGAGTACCACCTCGGTATGCTACACTTCAGACTGTCCAGAGATGTCAGGTGTGGAATGTCAACCCTTCACCCTCATTACTTGGATGAGAACTTTCCTTTCATAGAATTCTCTAATTCCACTCCAGGTGATTCACTTCCTAACAAAGTCCCAAAACCTAGACATAGACCAGGTCCCATGAGATAGTGCATATGTTCACATGTATCCATAAATTAGGGCAAAATATATACCTGAAAGCAAAAGTACACAATAGTCTGCAGTGAGTCAGTATAAAGTTCATAATGAAATAGTCTCTATTTAGACTTAGATACCCTCCTCACCTATTTCCTATTATACTTCCCTCACGTGATCCTCCCAAGCCATCCTTATCAAAGCAAGGACTGCAAGAGACTGGCTACAATTGAGGAAGATGGGTCCTGATACTAGGGCAGCTTGGAATGTTCCTACTAATGACCACAGAATGTGAGGTTGGATTTATAGGGATGCAGAGGTCACATAGGCTCCTAAGCTGAATATGGGCCCCAGATCAGATCAAATCAAAGGGGTTTACTGTCAACAATATTTATACCTCTTTCCCATATTTGGGCTACTCTCTTCCCGATCCAGCTTTCTGGTCCTTTTTCCAGCCATGACATCCTCTCCCCAGACAATAACTAGGATCCACCTGCATATCAGACTTCAAGCTCAGGGGAAAAAAAAACAAACAAAAAAAAACCCTAGTATAGCCACAGGCCCTTTGGAATATGACTAAAATATGCCTACTAGCAATCTACAGAATGGAGACACCCCTAACTCTTCATCTGCACTATTCCAGCCTTTAGGTTCATAATTAGTCAACAACTTGTTTGGCTTTATATGTTAACTCTCTTTTTAGCCACCAGGTTCCAAATGCTACCATGATGCCAATAGGACTTCCCTGGGCAGACAACCCCACCAATGTGTCCTGGAGCTCCAATTCCTCAGAACCCCGCCCCACTAGAAAAGAGAGGCAGGCTGGGAGTAGGGATTGACCTGTCAATGCCCATGTTCAGCGGGGAAACAATTACAGAAGCCAGTCCTTCCACCTTCTGCATCCCACAATTACCCTGGGTCCATACTCCCAGAGAGTTAAAGAATACGAAAGCTATCAAGGGATGGGATGGAATATGGAGTTCTGGTGGTGGGAATTGTGTGGAATTGTACCCCTCTTATCCTATGGTTTTGTCATTGTTTCTTTTAGATAAAGAAAAAAAATAAAAATTAAAAAAAGAAAGAAAAAATCTTTATTGAAAGATGAAATCTCAGCATTTACAGCAACAAAGAAGTGACTTGAGGATAGTGTGCTCAGTAAAATAAATCAGATGGGAAGAAGAGAAAAAGCACTGAGTGACAAGTCAGGGATTTTAGTACTGATTACACTGTAGTTTTTGGTAAATCAGCTTGGTGATTTTTGCCTTAGTTGGCTGTCTCCAAAATATGAAGCTTCTTTCCCAAGTTTACTGTCTTTCTCTTCTTCTAGAATCTTGTTTGTTTTACAGTCCATGACTGTATGAGTCTAAAACAATCATACGCATACAGTAGAGGCAGAGTGAATTTGGAAGGTTCTCTTTAAGCCCAGAT
Organism: Erinaceus europaeus; assembly: GCF_950295315.1. NCBI lineage: Eukaryota > Metazoa > Chordata > Mammalia > Eulipotyphla > Erinaceidae > Erinaceus > Erinaceus europaeus. Next base: position 80,657,897 of record NC_080171.1, on the reverse strand, counting down.
AATTTTTCCCCCACCAGGGTTATAGCTGGGGCTCAGTGCCTGCATGATAAATCTACCACTCCAGGAAGCCTAATTATTTGTTTATTATATTTGCACTTGAAGCAGGTCTCTCCCCCTCTGTCTTTCCCTCCTCTTTCCGTTTCTCTCTATCCTATCTAACAACGACAACATCAATAGCAACATTAATAACTACAACAACAATAAAAAACAAGGGCAGAAAAAGGAAAAAAATTAATAAATAAAAATAATTTAAAAAAAAAAAGAAATTGTACTCATGGGAGTCGGACGGTGGTGCAAAGCACAAGAACCTTAGTAGGGATCCCGGTTTGAGCCCCGGCTCCCCACCTGCAGGGGAGTCACTTCACAGGTGGTGAAATAGGTCTGCAGGTGTCTATCTTTCTCTCCCCCTCTCTGTCTTCCCCTCCTCTCTCCATTTTTCTCTGTCCTACCTAACAACAACAACATCAATAACAACAATAATACCTAAAACAATAAAACAAGGGCAACAAAAGGGAATATTTTTTTAAAAAGAAATTGTACTCATGTGAAAACCACTGTCTTGTACATCGTTTTCATAATGTTAAAATTTAAAAAGTATACAGGTTTGTAAACCAGCCTCACTTCAATTTAAAAAACAAAAGAAGTAAGATATGTAATGAAAATTGCTTAAGAGTGATCCTAAAACTAAAGTATTATTTGAGAATGGAATAGGTAACTAATGGATTCTGGTTGGTACTCCTGGTAATAGTTAGCTCAAAACAGTTACAAAAATCTTACAAAGAAAACAGTTACAGTGGTCCAGGAGATAGCACAGTGGAAAAAGCATTGGACTCTGAAGCATGAGGTCCCAAGTTCAATCCCTGGCAACACATGAACCACAGTGATACCTGATTCTTTCTCTCTCTCCTCTTATATTTCTAATAAATAAATAAATATTTTTTTAAAAAAATGAGGTCAAGCGGTAGCGCACATGGTGCAAGGCACAAAGACTGGTGTAAGGATTCTGGTTCGTGCCCCCAGCTCCCCACCTGCAGGGGGGTTGCTTCACAAGTGGTGATGCAGGTCTAAAGGTATCTATCTTTCTCTTCCCCCCACCCCTCCCCCCTCCATTTCTCTCTGTCCTATACAACAACGACATCAATAACAACAATAATAATAACCACAACAACAGTAAAAGGGGGGGGTACAGAAGGGGAAAAAAATAGCTTCCAGGAGCAGTGGATTCATGGTGCAGGCACTGAGCCCCAGCAATAACCCTGGAGGTGAGAGAGAGAGAGAGAGAGATGGAGGAAGACAGAGAGAGAGAGAGAAAGAATGGAAGAAATTAGGAAAAGAAAATTTAAAAAATGTTACAAAAATCAGGTGGCAGAGATAGCTAATGGCTATGTAAATGACTTTCATGCCTGAGGTTCTGAGATCCTGAGGTCCTAGGTTAAATCCCCTGCACCACCATAAATCAGAGCTGAGCAGTACTCTGGTTTCTTTCTCTGTATTTTCTCCCTAAATCTCTCTTATTAAAATAAGACATCTATTTTTAAATTACTTGTAGATTTTTTTTCCACATGAGCACATGCAAAAACATATGTAAAACATAAGAACAGTGAAACATGAAACTTCTGGAGCATATATCAGATTTAAAACATAAATGCTTCCTTTGACTCTGTCTGGGGAGAGAGCGTGTTTCAGTTCTCCAACACCCACCAACCATGCCCATATATTTTTTGTGTAATCACTGAACCAAAGATATCACTGATGATAAACATATCACAATTTTATGTACTCCTAGGGGGAAAAAAACTGCCAATAAGCTAAAAGACATTATAAATGATAAAGATATACTGCTATCAGATATCTAATAAAAATATAAGAACATGGGCATTTCAGAATCATGAATGATATTATTAACTGTTGTCTAACCTGGATGACTTCTAAGTCCTTTGAAAAACAGAAGTTTTGGTGCCAACAGCCATCTTGACTTCCCTGGCTGAGTTTCTATGTCTCCTTGTCATATAGTCCAGGTGACAGAAGACTGCAGCTGTCCTGTGATGCCTTTGCCATCTTTCATTCTGCTGCCACCATTCCCCTCCTCAGCTCACAAAAACTGTATTTGAGGATGAACTTTCCTCCTTCTGCCATACTTATTTTGGTCACTCAAGTTAAAAAGCAGCAGACATTTTGAATAGCAGTGCTCAGAGGCTCATTCCCACTCCCCTCAGCATTCTCCCTTTGGACCATAACTATGACATGGATTTAAAAAAAAAAAAAAAAAAAAAAGAGGGGAAAAAAGTAAGAATTTACACATATCTGAGGAGATTTGTTGGGCTCTGACACCTTCATGGTGGGAAATTACTAGATGCTGTCTGATCCCTTTTTGGGAATGTGTTGAATTCAGGGGGGTTCTAGACCCAGGAGTTATAATGTAGCTGGTTTAGAGAAGAAATAATGAACCAGAGATGACAAACAATAGGCCAGGATAGTACTTTGATTGTAGATTATGTATGACACTATATCCAAACCATTAAACAAAGTGCAATAAATCTCCTTTCCCTTGAAGAGCAATAATGTTGTGAAATTACTTCTTGTTCTAGCAAGCATAAAAAGAGCTACTCTTCAGAATCTAGTAAGAGAAAATGTGCTTTAAAAAAAAAAATGAAGGCCTCAAACCACCAGAAGCTTGGACACCCTGTCAAATTCATTTTCATTTTCATTGCCTCAATAATGAATAATGCAATATACTATCTAGCTTTCCTCCTCCTCTCTCCACAATCCTACATTCAGATTCCAAATTAAGCTTCATAAACCTCATCAACAGTCATTTCACCACACTACTCCTACTTCCCCTCTGCTTATTATCCAGTCTCCTGCTTCTCAAATTCTAAAGCAGCCCTGCATCACTAAGTATACATTAAAATTCAAGGTTCTCAAGTTGGCAAACAAGACCTAGGACTTAGTTTAACCCTCTCCCCCCCACAACCTCACACCAACCCAATAAACCAGTCAATCTGATATACTTGGAGATGCTTAAATTCATGAATTCACTCCATACCACACAGACACGTTAAACTCCTTTTCTACCAAATACAGTCTTCAGACTTTGTAGTTTTCTCTGCCTGGAATGCCTCGTCCAGTTCCCCTCCTTGCTAATTTACAACACCTTCTAGAGGTGTTATTTCAGCTGTTTACCTCAGTTAGGAAATTTCCCTTCTGACCTTTTTGTTTCTTCTTTTTTCTTTTTTGCCACCAGGGTTATCACTGAGGTTAGTGCCTGCACAACAAATCCACCAATCCTGGTGGCCATTTTTACCATTTTTTAATTTTTATTTGGCAAGACAGAGAAATTGAGAGGGGTTGGAGGAAAGATAGACATCTGCAGAACTGCTTCACTGCTTGTGAAATGTATCCCTCGCAAGTGGGGAGCAGAGGCTCAAACTAAGGTCCTTGCACATCTTGATATGTGTGCTTAAATGGGTGCGCCACCGCCTGGCCTGCTCTTTCTGATCTTTCAGTTGAGTTACATGGCCCTCACACTATGTTCCAAAGAGTACCCTGTACATAATTCATCATGGAACATGACTATAAATTAAGGTTGACAGTATATCAAATCTAGGATCCAAATAGTACTAATACTTTCATAGTAAACCTTCAAAAATGGACATCTCAAGGCTAAAGCTAAGATATTTTTATTTATTTATTTTCCCTTTTGTTGCCCTTGTTTTTCTTATTGTTGTAGTTATTATTGTTGTTATTGATGTCATTGTTGTTAGATAGGACAGAGAGAAATGGAGAGAGGAGGGGAAGACAAAGAGGGGGAGAGAAAGACAGACACCTGCAGACCTGCTTCACCGCCAGTGAAGGGACCCTCCTACAGGTGGGAGCCGAGGGCCAATCCTTGTCCTTTGGACCACGTGCGTTTAACCGCTTAACAATGACTCCCATTGGTTTTTTTTTTGTTGTTGTTGTTGTTATTGTTGTTGTTATTGATATTGTCGTTCTTAGATAGGACAGAGAGAAATAGAGAGAGATGGGGAAGACAGGGAGAGGAAAAGATACCTGCAGACCTGCTTCACCGCTTGTGAAGTGGCTCTGGCTGGAACCTAGATCCTTAAGCTGGTCCTTGTGCTTCATGCCATGTGAGCTTAACCCGCTGCACTACAGCCCAACTCCCCTAAAGCTATGATCTTAATAGTGAACTGATTTCTCCCACTATTCCTGATAATCACAGTCCCTGTCATATAATATTCTTCCTCTTTTTCTTTTTTTGCATAACCTTTGTTCAGAGTGTCTTTGGAGCCATATGAAAAGTAACCATAGGCACATTAAAAATTTTTATTGAATGCCTATAATAATTAACAAAGCAATAAGGTAAGTAAGGTTTGGATTCTCAGAAGTCAGTAATAGGATATCAAAGTTTAGTCTTTTTTGAGAAGGAGACAACTGAACATAGGTTGGATAAGGTGATACAGTTAGCCTAGAGGGTGTGTTAGCCAGTAGGTAGCTGGGGGAAAATACCAGCAGAGAAGTAGCTGGTGTAAAGGTTCTTGTAAGTGAGCAACGTGTGGCATAATGAAAGAGCAGGGAAAAGGTCAGTGAGTCTGAAGTGAGGGGAAAGCAGTAGGAACTGAGAAGGAGGTGGCCATTATGGAGGTTAGATGTTGTAGATCTTTACATATAATAGGCTTTTAACTCACATGGAAACAATTTTAGTTATTTTTTAAGTATTTATTTATTTATTTATTTATTCCCTTTTGTTGCCCTTGTTGTTTTATTGTTGTAGTTATTATTGTTGTTGGATAAGACAGAGAGAAATGGAGAGAAGAGGGGAAAAAAGAAAGGGGGAAGAGAAAGATAGATACCTGCAGACCTGCTTCACCGCCTGTGAAGCAACTCCCCTGCAGGCCGGGCGCTTAAACTGGGATCCTTACACTAGTCCTTCCGCTTTGCGCCACAAACACTTAACCTGCTCACTACCACCCAACTCCCTGGAAACAATTTTAATCTCGTCACTACCTTTAAAAGCTTTCATTCTAGAAGAAATGTACTAATCAACTATAGTGACACAAGATGGAGAGGAAAGGTTTAGAAAGCAAAAAGCTACTCTGTGAAATTGCAGACACTATAAAAAGGTAAAATATACAGGTTATAGGGATACCTGAGGAGGTAGACTGGGTCAAAGGTCCAGAGGTAATTTTCAGAGAAAGTTTAAATAAAAATTTCCCTCCCCTGAGCAATCCTCAGAACATACTTATTTCAGAGGCAGACCGATCACCCAGATTCACAGATTCAAAATGGCCAACACCAAGGCAATTGTTGTAAAATTATCAAAATTCAACGACAAGGAGAAAATTTTACAGACTGCTAGGGGAAGGAAAGAAGATACATACAAAGGGAGAAATACCAGACTCTCATCATATTTTTCTCCACAAACACTAATGGCAAGGAGAGAGCAGAATGACATATTGGAGGCACTAAAAGAGAGGGAATTTCAGCCACAAATTTTGTATACTGCAAAATTATCTTTCAAGTGTGAAGGAGAAATAAAGGTATTCCCAAATATTCAAAAACTAAAGGAATTTACCACAATCTACCCCCACCTTACAAGAAATACTGAATGGAGTCTTATAGGAAAGGAGGAAGAAAACGAACACACATTCTCAGCATTCTCAGCAAGGTGAGTGGCAGTAGGGAACAAATAAGGGAGGGAATTAAAAGACAAAGAGGTCCTATCAAATGTTAATCAAGATAAACTTAAAAAAGACTTTTCTAGATACACAATGCTGGTTATTACACACATAGTAACCAGAAAACACAAGAAAAATCAGTGAGGAATTCACCACAGAAACTCATCCACTCAAGAGGTCAGATAGAAATAAATAGGCAAAGATTCAACAATTTAAAAAAAAATCAGAAGTAAACCACATATATCAATAATCACCTTAAATGTGAATGGCCTAAATTCACCTATCAAAAGACTCAAGAGTAGCTAAATGGATTAAAGAACAAGATCCATCCATTATATGTCTTCAGGAAACACACATCCGAAGAAAGACAAACGGAAACTGAATATAAGAGGTTGGAGCAAGATATTCCAAGCTAGTAACTCACAAAAAAGGGCAGGGACAGCTATCCTATTCTCTGATAAAATAGACTTTCAGGCAAAGAAAGTAATCAAAGATAGAGAAGGACATTACATAATGGTTAAAGGATCAATCCAACAATAAGATATAACCATCATAAATATATATCCACCTTAGAAGCACCCAAATATATAAAACAAATACTTACTGAATTCAAGGGAGACATTGATAGCAACACAATAACGGTAGGAGATATCGGGAGTCGGGCTACAGTGCAGCAGGTTAAGCGCAGGTGGAGCACAACGCAAGGACCGGTGTAAGGATCCTGGTTCGAGCCCCGGCTCCCCACCTTCAGGGGAGTATCTTCACAAGCAGTGAAGCAGGTCTGCAGGTGTCTGTCTTTTTCTCCCCCTCTCTGTCTTCCCCCCATCTCTCTACATTTCTCTCTGTCCTATCCAACAACAATGACAACAACAATAATAACTACAACAACAAAAAAAAGGGCAACAAAAGGGAATAAAAAAATTAAAAAAAAAAACAGTAGGAGATATCAACACACCACTGACAGAGACAGAACATCTGGACAAAAAAAAATCAATAGGGAAATAGCGAACTTAAATGAAACCATAAATGAAATGGACCTAATAGATATATACAGAACTTTCCATCCAAAAGTAATGGATACACATTCTTCTCAAGTACACATGGAACATTTATATGTAAATATTAAAATTATAAAATGCATCCTCTCAGACCATGAGAGCATGAAGCTAGAAATCAACCAAAAAAGGAAAAGAAATTTCCCGCAAAGCTTGGAAACTAAACAATATGCTGCTGAACAATAAATGGGTCATTGAAGAGATCAAAAAAGAAATTAAGAATTACCTTGATACCAATGTAAATGAAGAAACCAGTTACCAGACCCTATGGGATGCAGAAAAAGCAGAGCTGAGAGGGAAGTTCATTGCAATACGGATCCACATTAATAAATAAGAGAAATCACTAGTAAACTATCTAACAACCCACCTCAATCAACTAGAAGTGGAGCAACAAAAAGAACCAACAGTCAGCAGGAGACAGGAAATAGTCAAAATCAGAGCAGAAATCAATGAAATAGAAAACAAGAAGACCACTAGGAAGATTAATGAAACCAAGAGCTGGCTGTTTGAAAGGATAAATAAAATATATAAGTCACTACACTCACCAGGAGAAAAAGGGAGAAAATGAAAATGAAAAATAAAAAATCAAAATCAAAAATCAAAAATGAAAGAGGAGACATTACAACAGATGAGGTACAGATTCAAAGATTATGCAAGAATATTATGGGTATCTGTATGGAACCAAATTTGACAACTTAGAAGAAATGGACACATTCTTAGATTCATACCCACTACCAACCTTGATACAAGAGGAAGTAGATAAACTTAACAGGCCAATCACTAATAAAGAAATTGAAAAAGTAATCAAAAGCCCACCCAAGAATAAAAGCCCAGGCCCTGATGGCTATACCAAGGAATTTTACAAAACATTCAAAGAACAACTAATACCCATCCTCCTCAAACTCTTTCAGAAATAGAGGAAGAGGGAACACTCCCAATTACATTCTATGAGGCTAACATCACCCTAATCCACAAAGCAGAAAAGGACCCCATCAATAAGAAAACTATACACCTATATCCCTGATGAACACTGATGCAAAGATCCTCAACAAAATCTTGGCTAATTGAATTCAACAAACTATTAAGAGAATAATCCACCAAGATCATGTGGGATTCATTCCCTGGGAAACAGGGATGGTTCAACATCCATAAGTCAATAAATGTAATCCATTATGTCAACAAAAATAAAGATAAAAATCACATGATCCTATCAATCAATGCAGAAAAAGCATTCAACAAGATGCAACACCCATGCATGATAAAGGCCCTCGAGAAACTGGGGGTGGAAGGAAAATCCTGTAACATAATAAAGGCTATATATGATAAGCCCACAGATTATGTCATAGTCAATGGGGGAAAATTGAAAGCTTTTCCCCTAAAATCAGGAACTAGACAAGAGTGCCCACTCTCACCATTTTTATTCAACATTGTCCTAAAAGCCCTTGCCATAGCAATCAGACAAGAAAGAGATATCAAAGGAATCCAAATTGGAAAGGATGAAGTTAAATTCTCATTATTCACAGATGATATGTGGGTATACCCAGAAGACCCCAGAAACTCTGCCAAGAAACTACTGGAAATCATCACTCAATTCAGTAAAGTAGCATGCTACAAAATCAATACCCATAGTCCGGGAGGTGGCGCAGTAGATAAAGCATCGGACTCTCAAGCATGAGGTCCTGAGTTCAATCCCAAGCAGCACATGCACCAGAGTGATGTCTGGCTCTTTCTCTCTCCTCCTATGTTTCTCATAAGGAAATAAATGAATAAAAACAACAAGGGCAACAAAAGGAAATAAATAAATAAATAATTTTTTTTTTTTAAAAAGCAATATCCATAAACCTGTTGGGCCTTAAAGCCAGCCCCCCTGCTCTGCTTACAGAAAAATTGTTTTGCCTGAAAGATCCCCACCATGTTATCCCCTCAGGATATTGCTAATTCAGTTGAAACCATTGCAACAGTTGGTAAGGACACTTCCACATTCCCAGCATGCCTTTTACCTCTTTCCTAGCCAATCCCATCCCTACTTGCCATTTTCAGTTTTTGCCCTATAAAGCCTGCTGCTATTCCGGTTTTGCCCCTTTTCTCTTCCGTGTCCTGACTCTGAGAAGACCTAGAGAAGGGCTGGTGGGCATAGTGGGAGACGGCCATTTTGCTAGCTCCACATGGCTTAAACCACTGTGCTCAAACCCAACTCTGGGGCACCCACATGAATAAATATTTGCGTTCCCACTCCGCCATGAATTCCTGGTCTCTTCTCTCTCCCCCCACAATGCAATGCAACACCAACATAAACCTGTGACGTTCTTTATGGAAAAGATGGGTCAGAAGAAGCAAAATTGAAGGAAGCAATACCATTCACAATTGAATCCAAGAAGATCAAATACCTAGGAATAAATCTAACAAAGGGGGATTCGACTTCCGGAGTCAGAGTTACGAGCAGCAGATCGCTTTCTCTCCTCTCCTCTCCTCTCCCGGATCAACTAGGAATACCAAAGGAGACCACCCGGGACTGAAACAAGACAGGACTAGAATGACCACAGGGACCCAGTAAATCAATGGTGAACACAAACACGTGTGGCTGGTGACAGAGAGGAGAGAGGAGCCTAAGGAGAGATTAAGTGACTGCTAACAGTTCAGCAGTTTATCAGTTGAGACACCACCTCCAGTCAGCTCCACCAACAAGGGGACAGCTGAAGGGAGGAGAGGACTCCCCAGAGACTCACCAAGTGCAACTCTGAGTCTCTATTGCTACTACCCTCAGAATCTGGAGCAGCGACAGGGAGGAACACCAGGGGACAGAGATCTAACCAGGAAACTCAGGAGAAGACCTATACCTCGGTGGCATAGCTGAGGGGCTGTGAAAGTCTATTGCATAACCACTGGATTATCTCTGCCACACCATGCTTTATCTCTTGGTCAGGAGTCAGTGATTAAGCTAAGAAGCCTATTGATAGTTTAAAAGCCCTCAGGCTCCCATAGCCTGCAGGGAAGGAGAGAAAAAAATAAAGAGGCTTTTAAACCACTGAGTTCCAACTCAGGGATTGAAACAACTGTTAACTTCCACCACTGTGAGCCCTTTAATTAACTTACTTAGACACAAGTCAACCCAGGCAATAGTGATCAATAATTTGAAAAGTACTGATAAAGGGAACTCATAACATAATATATAAAATGGTTAAAACAACAAGAAAAAATATTGGAGAATCGAACCAGGACAAGAGTCCAGCTAAAAGTCCTCCAGAGGGTGAAGCACAAAATAACGAGTTCAACATCCAAACATTAGCTAAGGAAATAATAACAGGAGTGAGTAAAAATTTGAAAAAATTGTAATCAGAAATGCAGGAACAACAAATGAGAATATGGAAGAAAATACTAATTATCTCATGGTTATTAGAGAGCTGAAAGCTGAAATTGCTGAGCTAAGAATGCAACTAGCTGAACAAGCTAAAACAGTGTTGGAAGTTCTTGACACAGCAATCAGGCAGGACCAAGGAATTAAAAGGATACAGATTGGAAGAGAAGAAGTCAAACTCTCCCTATTTGCAGATAACATGATAATATACACAGAAAAAACCTAAGGAATCCAGCAAGAAGCTTTTGGAAATCATCAGGCAATACAGTAAGGTGTCAGGCTATAAAATTAACATTTTAAAGTTGTTGTTTTCGCCAGGCTGGCTTCACGGGTGGGTAACAGACGACCAGGGACTCATGGTTGAGCTGTAGGCAGTATCTCTTTATTCATGCAGGACGTAGCACAATCTAAGCCGAGCTAAGCTAAACTAAAGGTAAAGTAAAACTCACAATGCTGTCTTTATATATACTTGTCAAGTAGGGTGGAAACAGGATGTGACATAGAGAGGGTGGAGAGAAAAGTGACTGGTGAAAATCAGAGTGTGACAAGGAGGGGGTTGAGCAGGCGAGAATCCTATCGCTGAACCACCAATGCCCTGGAGGGAGGGTGGTACTTGTTAACAGTGGTTATGTAAACAGAATGAAGTGGTTATGTAAATAGAATAGTGTTAAGCAGGGGGGATTTAAACCAAATGAAACAGAAGGGGTCTCATGCATACCAACATAAAGTCAATAGCATTCCTCTATGCAAACACTAAGTTAGAAGAAATTGAAATTTAGAAATCAATTCCTTTTACAATAGCAACAAAAACAATAAAATATCTAGGAGTAAACCTAACCAAGGAAGTGAAAGACTTGTATACTGAAAATTATGAGTCACTACTCAAAGAAATTGAAAAAGACACAAAGAAGTGGAAAGATATTCCATGTTCACGGGTTGGAAGAATTAACAACATCAAAATGAATATATTACCCAGAGCCATCTACAAATTTAATGCTATCCCCATCAAAATCCCAAGCACATTTTTTAGGAGAATAGAAAAAAATGCTACAAATGTTTATCTGGAACCAGAAAAGACCTAGAATTGCCAAAACAATCTTGAGAAAAAAGAACAGAACTGGAGGCATCACACTCCCAGATCTCAAACTGTATTATAGAGCCATTGTCATCAAAACTGCTTGGTACTGGAACATGAATAGACACACTGACCAGTGGAATAGAACTGAGAGCCCAGAAATGAGGCCCCACACCTATGGACATCTAATCTTTGAAAAAGGGGCCAGACTATGAAATGGGGACAGCAGAGTCTCTTCAACAAATGGTGTTTCAGAAGAATGAAACTGAACCACTGTATTTCACCAAATCCAAAAGTAAATTCCAAGTGGATCAAGGACTTGGATGTTAGACCAGAAACTATCAGATACTCAGAGGAAAATATTGGCAGAACTCTTTTCCACATAAATTTTAAAGACATCTTCAATGAAACGAATCCAATTACAAAGAAGACTAAGGCAAGCATGAACCTATGGGACTACATCAAATTAAAAAGCTTCTGCATAGCAAAAGAAACCACTACCCAAACCAAGAGACCCCTCACAGAATGGGAGAAGATCTTTACATGCCAAACATCAGACAAGAGTTTAATAACCAACATATACAAAGAGCTTGCCAAACTCAACAACAAGACAACAAATAACCCCATCCAAAAATGGGAGAACACATGGACAGAATATTCACCACAGAAGAGGTTCAAAAGGCTGAGAAATACATGAAAAAATGCTCCAAGTCTCTGATTGTCAGAGAAATGTAAATAAAAACAACAATGAGATAACACTTCACTCCTGTGAGAATGTCATACATCAGAAAAGGTAACAGCAGCAAATGCTGGAGAGGGTGTGGGGTCAAAGGAACCCTCCTACACTGCTGGTGGGAATGTCAATTGGTCCAACCTCTGTGGAGAACAGTCTGGAGAACTCTCAGAAGGCTAGAAATGGACCTACCCTATGACCCTGCAATTCCCCTCCTGGGGATATATCCTAAGGAACCCAACGCATCCATCCAAAAAGATCTGTGTACACATATGTTCTTGGCAGCACAATTTGTAATAGCCCAAACCTGGAAGCAACCCAGGTGTCCAACAACAGATGAGTGGCTGAGCAAGTTGTGGTATATATACACAATGGAATACTACTCAGCTATAAAAAATGGTGACTTCACCGTTTTCAGCCGATCTTGGATGGACCTTGAAAAAATCATGTTGAGTGAAATAAGTCAGAAATAGAAGGATGAATATGGGATGATCTCACTCTTAGGCCGAAGTTGAAAAACAAGATTAGAAAAGAAAACACAAGTAGAACCTGAAATGGAATTGGCGTATTGCACCAAAGTAAAAGACTGGGGTGGGTGGGTGGGTTGGTAGAATACAGGTCCATGAAGGATGATGTATGACATAGTGGGGGTTGTATTGTTAAATGGAAATCTGGGGAATGTTATGCATGTACAAACTATTGTATTTACTGTTGAATGTAAAACATTAATTCCCCAATAAAGAAATAAATTATAAAAAAAAAAACTGAGATCATCTAGCCATGTTGCATGCCAAGAGTCTAAAATCAACAAATGAAAAAAAAAAGAGATTCAATAACAAAAATAATTTTTTTAATTACTTACCTGTTCTAGGCCATAACGCATTGACAGCAATTTCACCTTTAAATTCTTCTGCCATTCCAAGCACACACATAGACATACCATACTTAGCAATAGTATAAGCTGAAAGAAACCACAAAAAAATAACAATTTAACTAAGACACAGATCAATTTGTGTATAATTAACCAATTCTTTTGTATTAATAGATTCTGATATATATTTCCAAATTTATTTAATAATACAAAAATGATTTTATAAATGGACTATTTTTTAAAATATTTATTTATTCCCTTTTATTGCCCTTGTTATTTTATTGTTGTAGTTGTTATTATTGTTGTTATTGATGCCACTGTTGGATAGGACAGAAATGGAGAGAGGAGGGGAAGACAGAGAGGGAGAGAGAAAGACACCTGCAGACCTGCTTCACCGCCTGGAAAGCGACTCCCCTGCAGGTGGGGAGGCGGGGACTTGAATCAGGATCTGGTGGTCCTTCTGCTGGTCCTTGCACTTGGCACCATGTGTGCTTAACCCACTGCGCTACCACCTGACTCCCACAAATGGACTATTTTAAAAAGTTTTTATGGAAGTAGCTAAATATAAATTAGTTTTATATATTTCCATTTTAACATATATTGTCAGGTTTGTCTTCCCCTCCTCTCTCAATTTCTCTCTGTCCTATCCAACAACAACATCAATAATAACTACAACAATAAAACAACAAGAGCAACAAAAGGGAATAAATAAATATTAAAAAAAAAAAAAAGAGTAAAGAAACAGTAATATGTTTCAATCGTCCTTTTTTAAACTTTACTTATTTATTTATTTTTTTTCCCTCCAGGGTTATTGCTGGGCTCGGTGCCTGCACCATGAATCCACCGCTCCTGGAAGCCATTTTTTCCACCTTTTTGTTGCCCATGTTCTTGTAGCCTCGTTGTGGTTATTATTATTGCCATTGTTGATGCTGTTCGTTGTTGGACAGAAGAGAAATGGAGAGAGGAGGGGAAGACAGAGAGGGGGAGAGAAAGATAGATACCTGCAGACCTGATTCACCGCCTGTGAAGTGCACTTAACCCACTGCACCACTGCCCGACCCCCACTTTTTTTTTTTAATGAGAGAAAGAAATACAGAGGGAGAAATACACACAGAGAATTCTGGGAATTGAACCTGGGACCTAGGAGCCTCAGGCATGAAAGTTTTTTGCATATCCATTATGCTATCTACCCAGTCCACAAGCTTCAAGTTTTTTAATATTATGGGCTTACATTTTTTAATCAGTCTGCTTTTTTCTTTATATTTAAAATTTTTTTCTTGATTTTTTAAAAATTTATTTGATACAGAGAAAAATTGAGAAGGGATAGGAGACTGAAAGGGTAAGAGACAAAGAGACACTTGCAGCCCTTCAGGTGGGGACCAGGGGCTTGAACCTGGGTATTTATGCACTGTAATGTGTGCACTTAACCAGGTGTACCACTTAGCCTAGCCCCATTGCTTTTTCTTTTTTTAATGCTTGAAAATATTTTTTAAATTTCATTATGTGAGATCCTATTTAAATGCCTTTCCATATGCAGTATATCTTGGTGAAGTCAGGACTGAGTATCTGATACAAGTTAAAAGAGGTAATTAGTGAGTCAGGCGATATAGTGCAGTGGGTTAAATACAGGTGGCACGAAGCACAAGGACTGGCTTAAGGATAAAGGTTCAAGCCCCCAGCTCCCCTCCTTATGCCGGTCCTTGTGCTTTGCGCCACATGCACTTAACCCACTGTGCCACCGCCCGACTCCCACATAAGTAGTTTTTAACCAATTTACAGAAAAAGAAATCACTTTCAATAAAACATAACTTCGGGAGTCAGGCAGTAGCGCAGCGGGTTAAATGCACGTGGCACAAAGAGCAAGGGCTGGAGTAAAGATCCCAGTTGGAGGCCCGCTCTCCACCTAAAGAAGAGTCACTTCACAGGAGGTGAAGCAGGTCAGCAGGTGTCTATCTTTCTCTCCTCCTCTCTGTCTTCCCCTCCTCTCTCCATTTCTCTCTGTCCTATCCAACAATGACAACAAGAATAACTACAACAATAAAACAACAAGGGCAACAAAAGGGAATAAATAAATAAATATTAAGAAAAAATATCTTCTAGGTCTTAGGAAAATTTTGGAGAATGGAAATTTATTTATTTATTTATTTATTGTATAGAGACAGAGAGAAATTGAGAGGGAAGGAGAAGATAGAGTGGGAGAGAGAGAGACAACTTCACTGCTTGTGAAGCTTCCCCTACAGGTGGGAACTCAGGGCTTGAACTCTGGTCCTTGTGCATTCTGAAATGTAGAGCTTTACTGGGTGTACCACCACGTGGCCCTGAAATACATATTCTAACTTGGATGTTGGTTAAACATATGTAGGTGTCTGTCAAAACTCATCAAATCGAATCATTAAGATCTGTGAATTTCACTGAATGTAAATTATACCTCATTTTTATTGCATAAAAGATTAAGAATCTATTTTCCAAAATGTTGCTCAAGTTGCATAGAAATTTTAATTATACACAATTGGAATTATACACAATTTGTAATAGCATCAAAGACACTTTGAATTAGTACAAAAGTAATCATCCAAACCATGCCCTCATTACAAATCCTGTATTCCATCCCCACGACCCCAAACTTTCCCCCTTATCCTATCACCTACCACAGTGCTGTTTAAACCACATTGGATTGAGATTTAGTGGTGGACTGAGATTGAGGATATGAGCAATTTTACTCTTTTTCAAATAAGGAATACATGCCTTTGATCTGAAAGAAAAAGAAAACATACATCAAATTAATAGCTTTCCAACAACTTCGCCTTTTTAAAGTTATATTTTAAGCTTCTTCTACAGAGTAGCAAACTTAGACATTAATCTGTAGAATGTTCTCATATTTATAAAAATAAAATACTGATTTATTTTAATGTAAGGCAGAGAAAGAGTGGAGTACTGCACAAATGGTGCCAAAAAATGATCCAGATTCAAACTTGGATCATGCACAAGAGCAAGCACCCTCCCTGGTGAACTATCTTGATAGCCCAAACTTTATATTTTTAAACACCTGTTAAAATTATGTTTAGATTCAATCAAAATTCTTTCATCAAATTATTAATTATAAGAGACTTTTAAAATTCTATGTACACGCCTATTCATAGCAACACATTTGGAAACAACCAGCATTTGGAAACAACACAAGTATCCAACAAAAGGTGAATGGTTAAAGAAACTGTAGCAAAAAAAAAAAAAAAAAAGAAACTGTAGCATATGTACATGATAGAATAATATATAGCCATAAAAAAAATACAACATATTCTCCATTGGAACAACATGGAAGGAACTAGAGAGAATTATGTTAGATGAAGTGAGCCAAAAGGAGGATGAATACCAGTTGATCTTATTCATAGATGGGTTCTAAGAAACAAAGCAAAGGACAACACAGGTTGAAACTTCAATGGATTATAGTCCACTGCAGCAGAACTGGGGATTTTAAAAGGGAAAAGGAGAAGGACTAACGGCAGGTTTGGGACCCAAGTCTCTATGGTCGAACAAGATGATGGTTTGAGTGTGAAATGTACTGATAACTAAGGGAAATGTAGAAAGGCATCCTTGTGAAATAATCCTGTAGATCAATACTTAGTCTATGAAAGATATTTAATTTCCAGGAGGCATGGCCATGGAGTAACAGGGATCAAATCAGATCTCACCCCAAAACAAAAAATTATCACAATTATATACCTAAACAGAATCCACCAACTACAACTTAAACATCCTCAGCCTCAGGTCGGTGCTCCTGTGTGCATTAGGAGCGAAAGGGTTGCACAGGATTTAAGCTGAACACAGGAATTTAGAGCTCCGGGTGGCACAGTACAGTGCCATTTTGTCACTATGCACAGCAAGAAATGAAATACTCCCCACACTGGCAAAAAGAGAAGGGAGTTTACGACCTTTCAATCTTTGACATAGGGATTTTAGCCTTACACTTTTGGGCAAGAACACACCAAAAAAACAGGAAACATTTGTGACCATTAGAAAGTCCATTCTCAGCTCTACCCCATGCAACACAAAATATATAAACAAAGAGAAGCCTATAAGTCACAACGATATCACCCCCAGCTGGCCAGCAATAGCCAGCACAATAAATGCATGAGCACAAAAAAGTAACCAGAGAAACAGAAAAAGTAGCCATGCCATATCAGTCAGACAGATATGAAACAGAGGGACCCCAAGAAATTACAAATGTAAGGAAACTACCAGAGAAAGAGAACAGAAAGCTTATTATGAAGACTCTCCAAGAACCTAAGCATAGTATGGAGAAACATACACATGAGTTGAAGGAATTTTTCATTATATAATTAAGAAACATAAAAGAAGATCTTAGAACAAAGTTCTCTTAAAAGATAAAAAGTCCCGGCTCGAGCCCCCGGCTCCCCACCTGCAGGGGAGTCGCTTCACGGGCGGTGAAGCAGGTATGCAGGTGTCTATCTTTCTCTCCCCCTCTCTCTGTCTTCCCCTCCTCTCTCCATTTCTCTCTGTCCTATCCAACAACAAAGCAATGTCAACAATGGCAATAATAACCGCAACGAGGCTGCAACAACTAGGGCAACAAAAAGGGGGGAAAATGGCCTCCAGGAGCGGTGGATTCATGGTGCAGGCACCGAGCTCAGCAATAACCCCGGAGGAGGAAAAAAAAAAAAAAAGATAAAAAGCATGAAACGGGATATTTAATCAGAATTCACTAAGTATAGTCAACAATTTGTTTGGCTTTATATGTTAACTCTCTTTTCAGCCACCAGGTTCCCAGATGCTAGCATGATGCCAACCAGACTTCCCTGGAAAGACAACCCCACCAATGTGTCCTGGAGCTCTGCTTCCCCAGAAGAAAACCTCACTAGGGAAAGAGAGAGAGAGGCTGGGAGTATGGATTGACCTGTCAACACCCATGTTCAGTGGGGAAGTGCCAAGAGCCATTCTCTGCTTGATAGAAGATAAGCCTTTGAAACAATGAAAGACACGAGGAGTAAGGGTTAAGAAAAAGGATCTCAAGAAGTTTTTTTTATTTTGTGAGTGATGTTTGCCCATGTTTTCCCTTAGAGGGGACTATTGATGAAAAAAGATGGGCTAGAGTAGGAAACTGTTTAAGAGATTTTTATGAGACCTTTGGTCCAGAAAAGATTCCAGTCTAGGCTTTTTCTTATTGGAATTTAGTAAATGATATACTCAAAGTCTATAAACATTGTCCTGATGTACAGGAAGTCATGAGAGAGGGAGAAAAAGTCTTACAGGGACACTCCCGGCGACCTTCTGTTTGTGAGTCTGTCTCTATTCCCATGCCTGATTCAGGAGACCCCTGCTAAGTGCCCTCCTGTTAAGATTTACCCCTCTTTGACAACCTTCAGACCCCCACACCAAAGAAGGGCGTGATGATAGTCTTTCTCCTGAAGAGGCCTTATCCCTTGATGAAGAGATGGCCAAATATCATAATCCTGACCAGCCACCCCTACGCTCTTCTTTGTCCAGACCACCTCCTTACGCCACCACCCCTCTGTTTTGTGCTCTGGTCCTTGACTTGGCCAATATTACTGATTATACCACCAAGGCTAAAACTCAACTAGCACAAAAAACAGCTTGCCTTAGAAAATTAATAGAAAAAAAAATGAGAGCATTTACAATTAGTTAAAGAACTGCTCTTGATTTGGCATTATCTTAAAACTAGCCAGCCAAAAAAGATCCAGCTTTTTCCCTCTGGCTTCCCCCAGAGCTCTCAGAAAGCGTTAAACCAATTCTGAGTGAGATCTTATCTGGCTAGCAAGCTATTCTTTAAAGAAAGAATGAAATCAATCAAACAAGACGTTCTCTTTAACTTAAAAGCTATTAATCAGAGAACCAGTACACACTTTTGATAGAAATTTAATGAATTGTTTCTTTAAAACTGTAAAATGTACCTTAGCCCAGAAAAAGAACTTTCAAAGATTTTTTTCCATGCGTGGCAGTAAACTAAGCCCGCCTGTTCCATCCGCGCAGCCAGTCACGGCACAGAGCTCCTGCTCCACAGATTGGCAAAGACTTCAGTCAATCATCCCCTAAGCCACAAACGCCCCTGGGCGGGGGTGGGGTGGGATGGAGAGGCTGTGAGTTAGAAATCCAAAATCTGCTTTTCAAAGGGAAAATTTTTCTTTTCACCAAGAATGTCTGTTTTAAGTCTGTGTGCTAACTTTGTTTTCATTAATGTGTGTTAACCCCTAAGTAACTAAAGTTTGTTTTAAGTTTTAAATAAGATTTAGTTAAGCTAAATGTGGTTTTAAAGATCCCGACTCATAGAGTTGGCACACCTTTACCAAAGTAAAATATAGGACAGTTTCATCCTTCTGATAGCTAATATCAGCATCAATTCATTAGTTAAAAGATTTTCTGAGATCTCTAGGCGTGGTAAAATGCCTCTGCAGTCTCTCTCACTCTTGTGAAAATTCTAAACCTTAACAGCACCCCAATACCAACTGCCACTGTTTGTAACAAATTCCATGCTTAACTGGCTTTCTAATAACCCACTCTGGGTAGAGCAGTGGCCTTGCCAGGAAAAAAGGGTTAAACGTGCTATTCCTGGCCTGATAAAAATTTTTATTCGGCAGATGTGATTCAACAAAATTATTTAGTGTAAAATGGTCATCTAAAAGAAATGTTAACAGTAAAAATTTATTTTGAACATTTCAGCTATAAGGTTTATCTTAGCTTTTTAAGTTACCTATCCAAATCAAAGTAAAAGATAAATTAAGTTGTGTACCCACCCTTGTTCATAGCTGCCCTAAGGGTGTGATAGCTTTGTGATAAGCAGAGATCCTAACAAAGTTTAACATTTTACTTAAAATTGTTTAAGTGACTCAAAAAAAAAAGGTTTCCAACACAGTTCTTATGTGGTAACATAAAGGTAAAAATTCATTTGCTAATACAGCTAAAGATTTAAAGTAAAAGTCTTAAGTATTTAATGTGACAATTCTTCTCCAAATTGATATGCAAATTATCTATGTATTTAACTGAAAAAGTTCCAGTACATTCTGGAGGGCCCCCAAAATGTCCTGTGAACTGTTTTGTGGATATTGGTCCACAGCAAATTTGGCATTTGTCTGACACTAGAGATGTTTTGAGAACCAATGTCACTAATGTGTGTTAACTCTTTAAGTAACTTAAGTTTGTTTAAAGTTTAAAGAAAAATTTAGTTAAACTGAATTGGGTTTAGAGATCCTGGTTATAGGAATTGCTACAGGAGGTTAAAAAGATGACTTTTAAATTTATGCTCTTTAAAATTCAAACAGAGCCTCTCAAGTTAGGTATCACACACTGCAGATGTGTCTCTATCTCCTGTGTGGAAAATGACAGAAAGGTTATTGACATGTAAAAGTTTTAAAATACCTTCTCAACTAAAAAAGTAGAACTGGCTTAGGTAAGTGAAAAATAACACAGTGGTTATATTAATGATGTTCTAGCCTGAGGCTTTTGCTCTGGTTTTCCTCTTTATATCTCTCTGCTTTTAAAAATTATCTGGTTTGTTTTAAGATGCTGTCAGAGATTTATTCTTGGCAAATGGTGTTTTTGGTCTGATAAAAGATTTGTTTTGGCAAATCCGGATTTAACAAAATTACTATTTTAAACATTTAAGCTATGAGGTTTTATTTTAGCCTTTTAAGTTGCCATATTAGAGTTCTAAAGAGCAAAATCTATTGAGTTTTATATCTACGCTTACTCATGATAGCCTTGTGATGAGTAAAGATCTTAGTAAACTAAGTTGTAATAGTGTGCTTAAACTGTCTAATCAGTTTAAAATAATGCTAAAAAATGATAAACATTTTATCATGTCCACACATTATGTATTGACTTTCTATAACATATTGGTATATTTTAATAAAAAGCCTTCTAAAATCATATTAAAAAAACTCAAGCCAATTCTAAACATTAGATCATCAATTGGTACAAGTTCTCTCCCTAAGTAAATAATTATAGGTACATCTGCACATGAAGAACTGACTGCTTATATGGTAAGATTTAAAACTAAACATTTTTCATTTTTTATTTATGGGTGTGTGATGACTCCGAAAGTCACTTATATCCTAAAATTTTTCTCATTTTTTTTACAAGCCTCTTAAAATTTTAACGCTTGACCTGCCATAGTGAGAGCACTTTACTGGCTCCTGCATTGTTTAATTAAGACCCTGCTATTCAGACTTTTAAGATTAATCTCCATTGATAAAAGCCAATGCTCTCTGGCAGATTGTGATTCACCTGCCCATGTTTAGTAAACAAAAACATTTTTTTTCTCAGTTGGTATTTTTTCCAAATTTATGTGGGCTACAGCTCAAACAAGAAAAACTAAAATCCTTAAGCTCAATTAATAAAAAAAGAAGGGGAATGCACCCCCCAGTATTCAGTTGGCTAAAGTGTCAATGAAGTAACTATACTAAGACTTTTTAATATTTACAAAAATTCGAATTGTCCATTTATTATATCTCATTGACAAAGCCACCCACTTTTCCAGCCATAAAGACATATTTCTTCTTTCTCTTTTTTCAACACTGGATGTCCATGTTTGTTTTCCTTTTATTATGGTGGATGACATTATTGCTCTTGCAAAATCCACAGTCCCTGTTGGCAAGTCCTTACCACAAAGGACGCCATGGCAGTATATATTCCAGCGAACCGCACCAGCCTATCCAAGTCTTCTCTTTCTGCTGACCTACCACTGCTGACTTCATCTTTGCATGTTCATTTGACAGCTCACTTTTCTCAAAATATTCCTCATATTCAAGGAACCTCACCTAATGTGTATGCACCTCCTCTGTGTTTTGGTACAACACCATCCTATATTTTCATGTCAATTCTTCTCTACCTGGTCCTTGCCTCCTAGTTTTGCTTGTTCCACAGCTGACCCTCTATGAAGAAGAAAAATTTCATCAGTTGGTGCTGATGACCACCAGAGGACCAGACATGCTGTGTTTCTTCCCCTGGACATCACATCCACTGACTGCTTCCCTTAGACTTGCTGGTGGCACGCTAGGACACTCTATATATTCCTCCCATGAATTTTCTGACAAACTACAACAGGTTATAGACTCCACCACAAATAGTCTTGAGTCACTACAGAGCCCCTTATGGGACCCTTGATTAGTCTTCTGTTAATGATTACCTTAGGACCCTTTATTTTCAATAAGATTACTGATTTTATAAAACAGCAAACTGACTCCTTGCCATCAAAACCCTTACAAATACATTATCATAGACTTGATTTGGCTGACAGAGGCCTAGCTGAACCTGAGGGTGACAGACCTCCTTTACGGATGGCATAAAACTCAGATTTATGCACTGAGGCATCCAACCTTGGCAGGGCAAAGACACCAGTAAGGGGTGTGAGGCTAAGCACTGCAGGGGGAGGACCCTATATAGTCCGCCTCTGAGTCCCCCGTGAAGCAAACCTGATTTGCATGGAGGTTGGTGTCAGCAACAAAAATTGTTTGCCTTGAAGTTCTCTTCACCCTGGAAACTGTGGCTCTCCCTCCCCTCCCCAAAAGACACCAAGAGATGCGGGAAGATTGGTTTCTATTCACCCCGTGGGAGGAATCAGATCAATACTCCCTCACTCTGGTTAATGCCCACCAAATCTGCTCTTAAGGTCCTACCCCTCACCCTCAATTTCCTGCCTCAGTTAAAATTGAAAAGAAGGGAGGAGATGCCAAGAGCCATTCTCTGCTTTATAGAAGATAAGCCTTTGAAACAATGAAAGCCCTCGAGGTAAGTTTCTATTTCCCCGCAGGTAGGCCATTTACCAGAAAACAAGTGACACAACACATAGTTATAGTTAATAGACATAGTTTCGGCTATGTATGTTGCAAGGGACATTCCACCTTGATAATTGCTCCCCCTCCTCCTTCTCCTCTTGCACTCCCCCTTCCCCAAAGCCTTATAATGCCTGTAAGCACAATAAAATTTTGCAGCTTGATCAGAATCCTGTCTTGCTGTCATTCTTTGTGTCTCCTGTCCCTTTCATTCCAGGTCCCAGGGTTCCTAGCCCCTGTTCTCACCCCACTGGCCGGGGCAGGGAAGCAATTACAGAAGCCAGACCTTCAACCTTCTGCATCCCACAGTGACCTTGGGTCCATACTCCAGAGGGTTAAAGAACAGGAAAGTTATCAAGGGAGAGGATGGGATACGGAGTTCTGGTGGTGGGAACTGTGTGGAGTTGTACCCTCTTATCCTATGGTTTTGTCAGTGTTTCCTTTTTATAAATAAATTTTTATAAAAGAATTCACTAAGCAGTTAGGAAGCATGAAATAAAAACTTCAAACAGAACTGCAGGGAGTCAAAGACACTCTGAGTGCAGTTCGTCTCAGGTAGAAAGCTTAGGAAATAAGACTCACACATGCAGAAGAAAGAATTTCCAATCTAGAAGATAGTTTGTCCAGTTTTTTTTTTAATTTTTTATTTATAAAAAGGAAACATTGGCTAAACCATAGGATAAGAGGGGTACAACTTCGCACAATTCCCACAACCAGAACTCTGCATCCCCTCTCCTTCCCTGATAAGTTTCTTATTCTTTAACCCTCTGGGAGTATGGACCCAAGGTCATTGTGGGATGCAGAAGGTTGAAGGTCTGGCTTCTGTAATTGCTTCCCCACTGAACATGGGCATTGACAGGTCGATCCATACTCCCAGCCTGTCTCTCTCTTTCCCTAGTGGGGAAGGACTCTAGGGAAACGGAGCTCCAGGACACATTGGTTGTCTCTCCAGGGAAGTCTGGTTGGCATCAAGTCCACTCTTTCAACTTAAAGATGAAGGAGAAGAAAAATTAGAAAGAATAAAGGAATTGTGAAATTGCAGACTCCATAAAAAGCTGAATATAAGGAGTCAGGCAGCAGCGCAGCAGGTTACGCGCATGTGGCGCAAAGCACAAGGACAGGCCTAAGGTTCAAGCCCCTGGCTCCCCACCTGCAGAGGAGTTGCTTTACAAGTGGTGAAGCAGGTCTGCAGGTGTCTCTCTTTCTCTCCCTCTCTCTGTCTTCCCTTCCTCTCTTTATTTCTCTCTGTCCTATCCAACAACGACATCAATAATAACTACAGCAATAAAACAACAAGGGCAACAAAAGGGAATAAATAAATAAATATTTTTTAAAAAGTCAAATATAAGAGTGACAGGAATACTGAGGGTCAAAGGCCCAGAGACCATTTTCAGAGAAATTTTGGTTGTAATTTCCCTCACCTAGGCAATCCTCACAACACACTTATTCAAGATACCAACTGTACACCCAGGTACATGAATGTAAAACAACCAACATCAAGGCACATTATTTTAAAATTATAAAAACTCAATGACAACGGAAAAAATTGCAGGTTGCTAGGGAAAAGAAGTTACATACAAAGGTAGAGATATCAATCTTTCATCAGATATATTTTCATAGACCCCAGAGGCAAGGAGAGAATGGAATGGCATATTCAAAGTACAAAAAGAAAGAGAATTCCAGCCACAGCTTTTGTATCCTGTGAAACTGTCCTTCAAATATGAGGGAATATTAAAGGTCTTCTCAACTATGCAAAAGCTAAAGGATCAAACACTCCAAAGTTAACCTTGTCAGACAAATTAAGGACTACAAAAGCTGAATAAGGGCAAGAGACTAGCATACTTTAATAATGACTTTTCAGTCTCTACCAGGCCACCCGATCACCTAAGGCCCTAGTCAGGGAGTCCTGGGATTCTCACAGACATGATGGGCCTAGACCTCTTAACAGATCTCTTTCTCCACTATCACTGGTCATCTCCATCAGGAACAACAAAATGGACCCCTTTGTTGGGCCCCTATAGGACCTTGCCCTCAATGTGGTTCAACAATAGTAGGGAATGTCCCATTCTCCAAAGGAAGGTTGGACAATATGCTCTACCTACTACCCGAGGAGGATGGGTCCTGAAATTAGTGCAGCCTGGCATGTTCCTAGCCATGACCACAGAATGTGAGTTTTGGAGTATGGCATCAAAGTAAAAATCTCTGGGCAGAGGATGAGGGAGGATGTTCAGCTTCACAGTCTTTTGGTGGTAGGAATGGTGTTTATGTACACTCCTATTAACTTGTAGTCATATTAATCACTATTTAATTAAAATGAGAGGGGGGATAATTGATTGTCTCAAACTTTTTCATGCACAGACCATAGGCTGAGTCATTGAAACGTTAACTCTCCTAAAAGCTTAGACCAGGAAAACAGAAGTAACCAGTGGTGTTACTTTATAAGATACAGATATATATTAATAGCATAAAGCACATAAATTATGGTGAGGTATGTATGATACAGCAAATCCTAACAATGGGATTTTCAAAGTTAACCCAAATGCCAAATTATTTGGTTATAGCAATAACTATCTATTGCCTTCTTAAACCCTAAGACAGCAGGAACCTCCTGCTTCCTCTATAAAGCCCATATTTCCTTCAGTCCTGGAACCTCTAGGGTGGGGGGTCACTTTCCTACATGCTTCTCTCAGTTCATACCAACTGATACTGCATCTGCTGATCCCAGCCTATTCAATGCAATGAGCACCACCTCAGCATGCTTCACTTTGGAATGTGTTCAGAAACATCAGGAGTGAAATGTCAACCCTCCAGCCTCATTACTCAGGTGAGGCCTTTCCTTTTTCACAGGACTCCTTCATTCCATTCTGGGTAGTTCACTTCCCAACAAAGATTCAAAACCTAGATATAGACCAGGTCCCATAATAGGGCATACATACACATGTATCCATAAATTAGGGCAAAATATATACCTTAAATCAAAAGTTCACAATAGTTTACAATGAGCCAATAAATGAAGCAAGCCAGTAGAAAGACCTAAAAAGACACCATAATATACATAATGAAAGAGTTTCTACTTAGACATAGATACCCTCTTCACCTACTCCCTATTACACTTCCCTCAGTTACTACAAAGCTAACCTTATCAAAGTAAGGACTACAAAAGTTGAATAAGGGCAAGCGACTGGCATACTTTAATGATGACTCTTTAGTCACTATCAGGCCACCCCATCAGCTGGGGCCCTAATTGGAAAGTCCTGGGATTCCCACACAGACCTGATGAGCCTAGACCTCGAATAGATCCCTCTCTCCATTGTTACCCATCATCTCTATCAGGAACAACACAACAGAGCCATCTGTGGACCCCCATAGGACCTTGCCCTCAATGTGGATCAACAATGGTAGAAAATGTTCCATCCTCCAAAGGGGAGGTTGGATAACATACTCTATCTGCCACCTGAGGAAGATGGGTCCTGAAATTAGTGCAACTTGGAATGTTCCTACTCATGATCACAAAATGCGAATTCAGATCTACAGGCATGCAGAGGTTACATAGACTCCAATGCTCAATATGGGTCTCAGATCAAATCAATGGGGTTTACAATCAACAATATTTATACACTTTTCCCTTATTTGGGAGCTACTCTCTTCCTTTATCAGATTTCTATCGCCTTTTCCAGCCATGACATCATCTCCCCAGACAATAACTTGGGTCCACCTGCTTATCAGATGTCAGGCTCAGGCAAAAACTAATGAAGTCATAGGCCCTTTGGAATATACCTGAAATAGACCTACTAGATATTTCCAAAACAGAGACCCAAAATCTTCATCTGCAATTGATTCTAGCCTTGAGGTTCATAGTTAGTCAACAATTTGTTCTGCTTCATATCTTAACTCTTTTTTTCAGCCACCAGGTTCCACATGTTACCATGATGCCAACAGGTCTTCCCTGGGCAGATGACTCCACCAATGTGTCCTGGAGCTCCACTTCCCCTGAGCTCTGCCCTAGTAGGGAAAGAGACAGACAGGCTGGGAGTATGGATTGACCTGCCAACACCCACGTTCAGCAGGGAAGCAATTACAGAAGCCAGACCTTCCACCTTTTGCACCACATAATGACCCAGGGTCCTTACTCCCAGGGCTTTAAAGAATAGGAAAGCTATCAGGGGAGGGGATGGAATGCGGAGCTCTGGTAGTGAGAATTGTACCCCTCTTATCCTATGATCTTGTTGGTGTTTCCATTTTATAAATAAATTAAAATAATAATAATAAAAAAGAATAGGAAAGCTATCAGGAAAGGTGACGGGATACAGAGTTCTGGTGGTGAGAATTGTATCTCTCTTGTCAGTGTTTCCATTTTATAAATAAAAATTAAAAAAAATAAACTCTCAACAATTTGTTTGGCTTTGTATGTTAACTCTCCTTCCAGCCACCAAGTTCCAGATGCTAGCATGATGCCGACCAGACTTCCCTGGACAGATGACCCCACCAATGTGTCCTGGAGCTCCGCCTCCCCAGAACCCCAATCTACTAGGGAAAGAGAGAGGCAGGCTGGGAGTATGGATTGACCTGTCAACGTCCATGTTCAGTGGGGACACAATTATAGAAGCCAGAGCTTCCACCTTCTGCACCCCACAATGATCCCAGAGGGATAAAGAATAGGAAAGCTGGGCAGAGGGTAGATAGCATAATAGTTATGCAAACAGACTCTTATGCCTGAGGCTCCAAACAGACTCAGGTTCAACCTCCCATACCACCATAAGCCAGAGCTGAACAGTGCTCTGATTGAAAAATAAAAATAAAAATAAAACCTTACAAAAAAAAAAAGAATAGGAAAGCTACCAAGGGAGGGGATGGTATACGAAGATCTGGTGGTGGGAACTGTGTGGAGTTGTATCACTCTTATCCTACGGTTTTGTTAATGCCTCCTTTTTTAAATAAATAAAAAAACATTAAAAAAAAGAAAAATATATAAAGTAAAAAAAAAAAAAAAAGAAACATGAAGTCATGAAGAACAGGGGATAGGATTTGAGTCAAATACAAAGGAGTCTCACACCAAAACACTATTCCATGTATACATATAAAATAGATACATAGAAGAATTACTTAAGGCAGACAAGCAAATTCTTTGTTGGTCTATCCTTATATCAACAGAAAAAATTGCTAAGATATGAGAGTACATAAGCAAATAAACAAAAGTATAGATTGTCTAACCAACCCAGACAAAATCAGCACTACATAAGTTTTCATTGTGTCTTCTATATTTTCTTCAGTGTTGCCCAAGATAGTAGTAGACTTCTGTCAGTAATATTAAAATGTGATCCTTAACAAACTTATGTTTTATAAAACTAAAACCAAAGTTTTGTTTTGTTTTTTTACAGGAGAGATTATTGTTGACTTGAGTAATCAGAAGATTTGGTATGCATTTGTGTCATCATTCAAGCTAATATCCTAAAATGCCTCAATTATACTATAGTCTTTATAAGACTCACATAGAAAATGAACTCTGGATAAAATTAAATATTGAAAATATTATCTATTGACTTAGAATACTTTTAGGCCTTTAAAATAATTTACTAGATTTTGAACTATACTGTTAATCTGTTAAAAACTGTTTCTACCTAGCTGTCTTAGAAAATACTGCAAAATTCTCCCCACGTCTTTAACTTACGTTAGGTAAGTGCCTCTCGTGTTGACATTCATCATCAAATCCACTCTCTTTGTAGGTGTTTCCAATGTGTTGGTCAAGCTAATAGCACTGGCATTATTCACCAAAACATCAATCCCTGTTTTCAAATAATCAATTTTATGTTAATGTCATGTAAACTTAATGAAAAATAAATCAATAAAAACATCAACTGTATGAAGCTGATGTCTCACAGATTCCTTTCTTTCTTTATTAAAAAAAATTTTTTTTTAAGTTTTATTTATTAGAAAGGTAGAAGGACAGAGAGAGAAAGAACCAGACATCACTCTAGTACATGTGTGCCAGGGATCAAACTCAGGACCCCATGGTTGAGAGTCTAATGCTGTGCCATCTCGTAGACCTTTCTTTCTTCCTTCTTTCTTTTCTTTTTTTCTTTCTAACTTTTAAATTTCTTTATTGGTGGATTAATGGTTTACAGTCAACAGTAAAATACAATAGTTTGTACATGTATAACATTTCTACATAACAACACAACCCCCACTAGGTCCTCCTCTGTCATCGTGTTTCAGAACCCGAACTCTTCCCCCTACCCCAGAGTCTTTTTACTTTGGTGCAGTAAACCAACTCCAGTCCAAGTTCTGCTTAGAGTTTTCCCTTCTGATCCAGAGCTCTTCCTTTCTCTCTCCCTTTCTTTTTCTTTCTTTCTTTCTTTCTTTCTTTCTTTCTTTCTTTCTTTCTCTCTATTTTTATTAGATAGGACAGAGAAACTGAGAATGGAGGGGGAGACAGAGACAAAGAGACACCTGCAAACCTGCTTAACTGCTCATGAAGCTTCCACCCTTGCAGATATAGAGGAGGTCAAATCCGGGTCCTTGTACATGGTAATATGTGCACTCAACTGAGTATGCTAGTGCCCGGCCCCAACAAATTTCTTTTTAATAGTATAACTGCTAATAAAACAATGCAAGACTCTGTAGCCATGCCAAATACCACTTGATTTTTTTGTTTTGCAACCAGGGTTATTGCTGGGACTCAGTGCCTGCACTATGAATCCACTGCTCCTAGAAGCCATTTTCCCCTCTTTTTTTGTTGTTGTTGTTGCCCTTGTTGATATTGTTATTGTTGCCATTGCTGTTGTTGTGTGCCAAGCCCCAACCCCCATATAATTCTTTAAAGAGGACATTCAATAATAATTTCTACTGTTATATCACACTATAGTAAATATCTTTTGTTATTAGAGTAACATTGTTATGTTCCTTTCTCAAAATATCTAGATAATGGTTTAAATACAACTGTCATACTCACTAAAACATTTCAGTCACAAGCACACTTCTTTTTTTAAATTTTTTTAAAAATATCTATTTACTTATTCCCTTTTGTTGCCCTTGTTTTATTGTTGTAGTTATTCTTGTTGTTATTGACGTTGTCATTATTGGATAGGACAGAGAGAAATGGAAAGAAGAGAGGAAGACAGAGAGGGGAAAAGAAAGAGAGACACCTGCAGACCTGCTTCACCACTTGTGAAGCGACTCCCCTACAGGTGGGGAGCTGGGGACTTGAATTGGGATTGTTACACTGGTCCTTGCACTTTGCACCACCTGCGCTTAACCCGCTGCACAAACACACTTCTTTCATATGTAATAAAAAATTGATCTTATCTTCAATCCTTTGTTTCTAAAATCTTTAAGTCTTTAAAAAAAACCTATTTATTTTCTTTTTTAATTTTTTGCATTATCTTTATTTATTTATTGGATAGACAGCTAGAAATCGAGGGAAGTAGGGAGAGAGAGGAAGAGAGACAGAAAGACACCTGCAGCACTGCTTCACCACTCATGAAGCTTTCCCCCTGCAGGTGGGGACTGGGGACTCGAACCTGGGTCCTTGTGCATTGTAACATGTGCACTCAACCAGGTAAACCACCACCCAGCCCCCAAAATTTATTTATTCTCTCAAGACACTGAGATATTAAGAAAGAAGACAGGGGAGTCAGGCGGTAACGCAGCGGGTTGAGTGCACATGGCGCGAAGTGCAAGGACCGACTTGGGGATCCCGGTTCGAGCCCCCGGCTCCCCACCTGCAGGGGAGTCACTTCACAGGCGGTGAAGCAGGTCTGCAGGTGTCTTTCTCTCCCACTCTCTGTCTTCCCCTCCTCTCTCCATTTCTCTCTGTCCTAACCAACAACGACGACATCAACGACTACAACGATGGAACAACAAGGGCAACAGAAGGGAATAAATAAATAAGTAATATATATATATGAAAGAAAGAAGACCAGAGAACTATTCAGCTCTGTCAAAAGGTGGTGCCAGGGATTGAATCTGGGAGCTCTGCAGCCTCAGACATGATAATTAAATGTGTTACCTCTGTGTATCATTCTGGTCCTCCATACTCTTTAGTACAGAGTTTCTTTCTTTTTTATTTATTTATTATGTAATCCCCCCCTTTTGTTACCCTTGTTGTTTATCTTCGTTGTTGTTATTGCTGTCGTTGTTGCTGGGAATACAGAGTTTCTACTCCTAATGTT
Source organism: Erinaceus europaeus (assembly GCF_950295315.1). Taxonomy (NCBI): domain Eukaryota; kingdom Metazoa; phylum Chordata; class Mammalia; order Eulipotyphla; family Erinaceidae; genus Erinaceus; species Erinaceus europaeus. The sequence goes on along the minus strand of NC_080171.1, from coordinate 80,627,159 downwards.
TTCTGAAAACACATCCTTAAAAACTTTGGCTTAAGTCACTCAAAGGGTAGAAATAAAAACTAGGAAAGACATCAGGCAAAAGTAGTAGCAAGCCTCTCTGACATTCTCATGATGTCATGCTCCAAGCTAATTCTCAACTGACAGACAAAAAGTACACTGAATGATCAATGGAAAAGGTTCAAATCAACCCCAGCTACTTTCATCCCTTAAATCTTCCTTTTAAAATGAACAGATAAGAGGCCGGGTGGTGGCACACCTGTTTAAGAGCACGTTACACTACACAAGGACCTGGGTTCAAGCCCCCAGTCCCCACCTGCAGGAGGAAAGCTTTGTGAGTGGTGAAGCAGGGCTGCAGGTGTTTATCTGTCTCTCTCCCTCTCTATCTCCCCCTTCTTTTTTGATTTCTAGTTGTCTCTATCCAATAAATAAATAAAGATTTTTTTTTTAAAATGAACAAATAATCTAATTAGGGAAATTTTTTAAAATGAGTTATTTATTAGATAGAGAAGGAGAAAGAGAGAGTGAGAATACATTAGAGCATCACTCTGGCTCATGTAACACTAGTGATTAATCTTGGGACCTCATATTTGAGAGCCAAGTGGGTCACCTCTCAGGTTGCCAGTCAGGTAAAGCCCAATTGGTAAAGCCCAACTGATACTAACCAGTCACTTTTACAAGCAGGTAGAGAAAAAAGGCTCCATATGAATGTGGCTTCCTCTCCGTTCCACATTTCTAACCTTAACAATAAGAAAATCTTAAGTTTGAATTTGCTTATCTCTTTTCACATGGGCATTCACACTACTCTGGGAAAGGTTCTTAGCAAATACAAGATTTTAGGTCTAAAGAAGCTCCACTTGAGCCAAAGCTCTGTCAGCCCACTATAACACAGTGTTCTTGCACTTAGGGTTATTAGCAAAAGTCATAAATTGATAGATTAGCTGGGAAATACAGATGAATGGCATATGGGGAACTGTTTGAATAGATGTATATTATTATCAAGGTCCTAAATCTATACTATAGAGCAGATTATATTAATAAATTTTTTTTAACAAATTAAAAGCATTAAAGGTAGGGACTGGGCCAGCTGGTGTCACACCTGGTTAAGTGCACACATTACAGTGTGCAAGGACCCAGGTTCAAGCCCCTGGTCCCCATTTGCAGGGGGAAAAATTCATGAGTGGTGGAGCAGAGCTGCAGGTGTCTCTCTATCTCTCTCCCTCTCTCCCTGTTCTCTCTCAATTTCTATTTGTCTTTATCCAATAATAAATAAAAATATAAAAAAGAATAAAAAAAAAAAAGGTAGGGGCTTCCCCACTCTCTAAGGGAAGCTGGGTCATCCTACCCTGCCACTTGAGGAAGACTGGTTCTGAAATGAGTACAGCCTAGAATGTTCCCACCTGTGGCCAATAACTGCAAGCTCCAACAAACAGGAACTCAGAAGTTACACAGGCTCCTGTGCTAAATATAAATATATATGGCCCCTGAGTCAGGTGGATGGGGTAAACAGTTAATAGTATACATAGATTTTCTTCAAGATTGGGAGCTACTTTCTGCCCTAGTCCAACTTTCTACCCCCATTCTCAAATCTGACACCATCTTCTCAGACAATATTTTTGTCCAACTCCATGTTAGCTATCAAACTCAAGTAAAAACTACGAAAGTCATAGGCCCCAAGGAACATACCTAAAATAGACTTTCACACTTCTTTCCACCCTAAAATCCCTATTCTGACTTTTTAGTTCCTGTTGATTAATCATATTATTGTTTTATATCTTCCCTTTTTTTGCCTCCAGGATTATTGCTGGGACTCGGTGCCTGCACTAAAAATGAATCCACTACTCCTGGTGACCATTTTTCCCATTTTGTTGCCCTTGTTGTTACCCTTGTTGTTGCTACTGTTGCCATTGCTGCTGCTGTTTTTGTATAGGACAGAGAGAAATGGAGAGAGGAGGGGAAGACAGAGAGGGAAAGAGAAAGCAACTCCCCTGCAGGTGGGGAGCCAGGGGCTCCAACCCAGATCCTTACTCCGGTCCTTAAGCTTTGCGCCACATGCGTTTAGCCCACTGCCTGGCCCCCTATCTTACCTCCTTTCAACTACCAAGTTGTAGATGCAACTATGACTCCATCCTGATTTCCCTGAGCAGACAACTTTACCAGTATATCTTAGAACCTCACCTCTCCAGAGCCCTACCCCACTAGGGAAAGATAGAAACAGGATGGGGGTATGGATTGACCTGCCAATGTCCATATCCAGTGGAGAAGCAATTATAGAAACCAGAACTCCCAGCTCCTGCACTCTGAAAAGAAATTTGGTCCATAGTCCCAGCAGAGGAGAAATGATAGGTAAAAGACGATCAGAGAGCTCTGAACTCCAATTCCATCTGAAGATGAGAAAAAGGAAAAGGGGAGGGGTATTCAGAACTAGTGATAGGTGTAGGTATGAGTTAGAAAGGAAGAGAAGGGGAGTCGGGCAGTAGTGCAGCAGGTTAAGCGCACGTGGTGCGAAACTCAAGGACCAGCGTAAGGATCCAGATTCGAGCCCCAGGCTCCCACCTGTAGGGGGGTCGATTCACAGGTGGTGAAGCAGGTCTGCAGGTGTCTATCTTTCTCTCCTCCTCTCTGTCTTCCCCTCCTCTCTCCATCATATCCAACAACGACGACATCAACTACAACAACAATAATAACTACAACAACAATAAAAAAGCAACAAGGGCAACAAAAGGGAAAAAAAATTTAAAAAAGAAAGAGAAGATGGGGCCATGGGAAAAAATGGGCAAATATACATAAATATAGACAGACTCTTGTAGAAATAATAGCCCATATCTGTGACCTTGGGAGAAATAACTTGAGTTTCCAATGAAGGGAATGGGGACACAGAACTCTGGTGACGAGAATGGTATGAAATTATACCCTTTATATTATAATTTTGTAAATCAATGTTGTCACTAATAAAATTGCAAAATAATTAAAGCATTACTTGATTTATAAACTATGTTCCTGTATTCCTGTAAAAGTAAACAGTCATCCCAGCTTATATTCCAGACACTTAGACAATATTTTTAAATATAGTTTCACCTACATTTTCATATTCAAGAATTATTTCAGAATTAAGACAGTACCTCCAAATTTCTCAACTGCTTTCTCCACAGCACTACTGATTTGTTGTTCATCTCTCACATCAACAACACATGGCAAGGCCTTTCCTCCAGCTGCTTCTACTACAAAAGATAAACAAAGAGCATTAAATCTTTCAGTTTGAGTCAAAAGGAAAGAGTATACTATTACCGGAAATCAATAGTAACAACTATGTCTTTTAAGTACTAGTAGCTCAACCCTTTAATGGTAAAGATTTGACTAATGCATATCTAGCTTCAGACTAGCTAGAACAACTGTATTGAAAAATTTAAAAAGGAATGTAATTAAAAAAAAAAATCATTTGTGGGGCCAGGTGGTGGCACACCTGGTTGAGCATACATAGTACGAAGCAGTGACCTGCACATGGATCTGGGTTTGAGACCCCAGCTCCCCATCTGCAGGGGAGATGCTTCACAAATGGTGAAGCAGGTCTGCAGATGTCTTTCTCTCTCCTACTCTATCTTCCCTACAGGTGAGGACTGGGTCCTTGAACACGGGTCCTTGCGCATTGTAATGTGTGTACTCAAGCAGGTGCACCACCACCCATCCCCTTATCTCCTCTCTCTATTTCTCCCTCTCCTCTTTTTTTTATTCCTCTCTAAATAAGCAGAACTTAAAAACTGGGGTAGGAAGACAAATCAGTACAATCAAGCAAGTGTGAGATCCTCGGTCCATTCCTTGGCATCACATTAAAGAAGAAGAAAAAAAAAGAAACAAAGTAAAATAAAAATAATTAATTAAAATAAACTTTAATTGGGAAGTAGAACAATGGATAAAATGTTTGACCCTCCATCACAAGGTTCTGAGTTTGAGCCCTGGCAATGCATATGCCAGAATGATGCTGTGGTTCTCACTCTCTCAGTAATGAATAAGTAATTCTTTAAGACAAGCAAATAGGGCAGGGGTAGATAGCATAATGGCTATGCAAACAGACTCTCATGCCTGAGGCTCCAAAGTCCCAGGTTCAATCCCCTGCACCAGTATAAGCCAGAGCTGAGCAGTGCTCTGGTAAATAAATAAATAAAAAAATAAACAAGCAAATAAAGCTTTTATTATTGAATATTTCAAATATATAGAGACCAATATTTTCTCCTATTTTCAACAACTGTTTTTGCTTTGTTTTGTTTTTGTCATGTTTTGCTAGTTGTTAGTCTTTATTTGTCTGCTCTGAGTACCACATTGTTTTTTTGCTAATGCATTTAAAACAAATCCCAAGAATTATTTCACTCATAGAATACTTCACATATACAGGCAGTGAAGCAGGTCTGCAGGTGTCTATCTTTCTCTCTCCCTCTCTCCATTTCTCTCTGTCCTATCCAACAATGACGACAACAATAATAACTACAACAATAAAAAGGGAATAAGTAAAAAATATTTTTTAAAAAGAATACTTCATATATATTCCCCTAACATAACCACAAATTTATTAACATAATAATACTAAGAAAATCAAATGAACCTGAAATTTTAAGCCCTCCCTCCTGGTTCTGTGCTTAACAATGTCATGTATAAGTAGTTGATAATTACGTGTGCACGAAAATTATTAAAATAATGACTTGTTATTTGTGCAGAGAAAAACAGCATGAAGAGCTTTTTCAAAGTGTTCACAGTATCTACCTCTCAAATTTCCTTCTCTCCACTCTGCTCCCCATTTTCTACTTCCATCCAGAGCCATTACCCTTCCCAAGATAGGATCTCTCAAAAGTGCTGGAATAGGAAAAGTAATTCTTGTTCTAAGGTGACAAAATAATTCTTTAAAGAGATACAACTATTCCTTTCTTTCTTTCTTTCTTTCTTTTTTTACCTCCAGGGTTATTGCTGAGGCTCAGTGCCTGTACCATGAATCCACTGCTCCTGGAGGCCATTTTTCCCCCTTTTGTTGCCCTTGTTGTTGTAGCCTTGTTGTGGCTATTATTGTTATTGTTGATGTCGTTCGTTGTTGGATAGGACAGAGAGAAATGGAGAGGGGAGGGGAAGACAGAGAAGGGGAGAGAAAGACAAACACCTGCAGACCTGCTTCACCACCTGTGAAGTGACTCCCCTGCAGGTGGGGAGCGGGGGCTCCAACCGGGATCCTTACCCCGGTATTTGCACTTTGCAACACGTGCGCTTAACCCGCTGCGCTACCGCCCAACCCCCTGAGATACAACTATTTATAAAGTGCTTTCAACTCTCAAGCAAATTTTCTTTTTTTCTTTGCCTCTGCACCAGCACTGCACATTCACCACTTCTGGCACCTTTTTTTTTTTTTTTTTTAATTCAATAGGACAGAGAGAAATTGTGAGTGGAGGATAGAGAGCAGAAGAGAAAGACAGACACCTGCAGACCTATTTCACCACTTGTGAAGCAACCCTACACCCACACACCTGCAGGTGGGGAGCCAGGGACTCAAACCAGGTTCCTTGCACGGATTTTTGAGCTTCATAGTATGTGCGCTTGCTTAACTACCCAACTCCTCAAGCAAACTTCTACATATTGAAACTCTGGTAAGAAAATTTCAAGAAAAAGCGTAACTATTACACTCACTCACTTTCTTCAGCAGCAGTATAGATTGTGCCTGGAAGTTTGGGGTGTGCCTGTGTAGTCTTTGCAGCAATGACAATATTTGCTCCATCCTTTGCTGCTTTCAATGCAATGGCTTTGCCAATGCCACGACTTGCACCAGTGATAAAAACTGTACATCCAGCTAGCCTCCTACAAAAGAGAAATGTGATCTTATAAGAAATGCCAATGTTTTCTTTACCTACCAGTTGTTTTTGTTTACTTTTGCCAGAACACAATTCTGGTTGATGGTGGTGTCAGGAATTGAACTTAAATCTTTGGAGCCCCAGGCATGAAAGTCTTTTGCAGATGAATGCAGGTGGATATAAAAGTACATTTTTCCCCACATGGTGAACCAGCTATCTTATTCTAAAAAGCCCCTTCAGCCTAGACCTCAAATAAATCCCTCTTGCCTTGTTACCGGTCATTCTCTATTAGGAACAACAAAACAGACCCCGCTGTGGGCCCCCCATAGGACCTAGCCCTCAACTTGGGTCAACAACAGTAGAGAATGTCCCATCCTCTGAAGGGAGGCTGGACAATTTGTTTGACTTTGTATGTTAACTCTCTTTTCAGCCACCAGGTTCCAGATGTTAGCATGATGCCGACCAGAGACTTCCCTGGACAGATGACCCCACCAATGTGTCTGGAGCTCCGCTTCTCCAGAGCCCCACACTACTAGGGAAAGAGAGAGGCAGGCTGGGAATATGGATTAACCTGTCAACACCCATGTTCAGCGGAGAAGCAATTACAGAAGCCAGACCTTCCACCTTTTACATCCCACAATGATCTAGGGTCCATACGCCCAGAGGGTTAAAGAATAGGAAAGCTATGAGGGGAGGGGATGGCATATGGAGATCTGGTGGTGGGAACTGTGTGGAGTTGTACCCCTTTTATCCTATGGTTTTGTCAGTGTTTCCTTTTTATAAAAAAAATAAAAATAAAAAATTTTTTAAAAGTTGACAATAAAGTTGAGAAAGAAAATAAATAAATAAATAAAATAAAAAGCCCCTTCAATGCCACCTTTCTCTTAGACTGTGTCTCTATAAATATATAGGTGTTTCCAAGGCTCTCTATTCTAGTTCATTATCACTTTCATTCCAGTTCTTACTAGTAATGACTTAGTAATACATTAAATATTTTCAAAGATTTCTGTACTTAACTTTGGTTAAGTTTCTGTACAGTAACTTTGGTTTCCATTTCTTCTTGTACTTCACATCTTTCATGAATCACACAATTTTATTTTACTTGCCTTTTTCTTTTTTTTAATTTTTTAAAATTTGTTATTGGATAGAAACAGAGAGAAATTGAGAGAAGGGGGAGACAGAGAGGAAGAGAAACAGAGAGATACCTGCAGACCTGCTTCACAGCCTGTGAAGCAACTCCCCTACAAGTGGGGAGCCAGGGGTTTGAACCAGGATCATAGCCGGTCCTTGCGCTTTGCACCACGTGAGCTTAATGCCCTGCGCTACCTCCTGACTCCCAGAATCACACATATTTTAATTATAAGAGTTTTATCAGTCTTAGCAACTGATAAGGTAAATATTTCCAATTTAATATTAAATTTAAATATTTCCAATTTAATAACGGATAAGGTAAATATTTCCTACTTTTTCTTTAAGAGTTTCCTGACTATGATCTGAGAAGGGATGCAGTGGATAAAAGCTTGACTTTTCTGGGGGCCGGTTGGTAGCGCAGCGGGTTAAGCGCACACACGGTGCAAAGCACAAGGACCAGCGTGAGGGATCCCCGCTCCCCACCTGCAGTGGGGGGGGGTCACTTCACAGGAGGTGAAGCAGGTCTGTAGGTGTCTTTCACTTCTCCTCCTCTCTCAATTTCTCTCTGTCTTATCCAGTAACAGCAATGGCAATAATAACAACAAGGGCAACAAAATGGGAAAAAATGGCCTCCAGTAGCAGTGGATTCATAGTGCAGGTACAGAAAGCCCCAGTGATAACCCTGGAGGGGAAAAAAAAGAAAAGAAAACCTTGGCTTTTCAAGTATGAGGCCTTGAGTGAAATTTCCAGCATCACATTTGACATGATGTCCCTCCACACCCTGATTTTTCTCTTTCCTCCTTTTTTTTTTTTTTTGCTTTCAAGCAATTGTATTTTATTAATCACAACTACACTATATCATACTTTTGAAATATATATAGTATGAATAGGTGTGTGACAGTAGTTATACAGTTACATATAGATATTATTTATAAACCATGTCCTGATTTCTATCATACTGCCTATCAGCCACCAAGTTGTAGATGCTATTAAGATTCCATCCTGACTTCCCCAGGGGAATGACCTCACCAATATGTCCTGGAACCTTACATCCTCAGAGCCCTATCCCACTAGGGAAAGACAAAAACAGGCTGGGGATATGGATCGACCTGCCAGTGTCCATGCTCAGCAGAGAAGCAATTACAAAAGCCAAATCTCAAGCCTTCTGTAAAGATCCATAAAGATCTTTGGTCCATATTTCCAGAGGGATAAAGAATAAGGAAACTTTCAGTAGAGGGGATGGAATATAGAACTCTGGTGGTGGGAATGGTATGGTATTGTACCCCTCTTATCCCACAATCTTGTTGATAATTATTAAATCATTAATAAATAATAATAATAATAATAAAATCAACTCTGTCTCTTCACAGCCACATCCTACAGACCAGAAACTACTGATTTAAGAGTTTGCTGATCCTGAGAAGAGAGTGGAATAAAGTGATGTCACCTTATAAAGGAATTTTCTTCCCTTCTACCTCCAAAATTCTTTGTGGGGAAGAATTGGGACATGGGCAAAATTCTATCACTTATCTTTATTCTGTTTTACCAGGGTTACAAGAAGAGAAGGGTATCAGCTATGAAATGGGTTTCCATTCTTTGTCTCTTGTGAATACTGCACCTATGAAAATAGGGGTGCATATGTCCCTTCTAATTGCTGTTTCAGTGTCCTTTGGATAAATCATTAAGAATGTACCCTAAGGTGACTACATTTTTATTTGTTTAAGAACTCTCCATAACAGAATTAGCAAGATTGAGAACGAATTCGAGATAACTGAAAAAGAAGTAAGAGATCTCAAAAAGAGATTAAAAGATACTGAAAACAACAACAGAGACATATGGGATGACTTCAAAAGAAATAATATATGCGTTATTGGCTTACCTGAGGAAGAAAGAGAGGGAGGGGAAGAAAAAATTCTTCAGGACATAATAGCTGAGAACTTCTCTAGTTTAGACAACATCAAAGACAAGCAACAGTTGAAAGAATCAACTATCACCAAGCCTGCCCTGAAAGAAGTTCTGAATGGTCTTTATAAACAGTCAGAACACCATAAATGTGCCATATATCAGAACACTCTAAAAATCTAAAATAATGGTGTTAAAATATCTTCAATCTATGGTATCAATAAATGTCAATGGCCTGAATTCACCTATTAAAAGGCAAAGAGTAGGAAGATGGATCAGAAAATACAACACAACAAGAAGCCCAGAGGGTCCCAAACAGAATTAACCCAGACTTGAAGACACCAAGACACATCATATTTAGAATGGAAAGGAATAAGGATAAAGAAAGGATCCTGAAGGCTGCAAGAGAAAAACAAAGAGTCACCTACAGAGGAAAACCCATAAGATTAGCAGCAGACTTCTCCACACAAATATTATTAGGAACTCTGCTGACACAAACATTACCATGTACAAGCACCCAAATTCAAGCCCCAGACCCCTTTTTCTGCACGGGGAAAGCTTCATGAGCAGTCAGGTAGTGCTGTAGGTGTTTCTCTTTCTATCCCTCCCTATCTCCCCTTTCCCTCTCTATTTTTCTGTCTTATCAAATAAAATTAAAAAAAAAAAAAAAAGAAAAACACACACCAAAAAATAGCTGCATGGAGTGCTGGATTTGTAGTGTAGGCACCAAGCAATAATCCTGGTGGCAATAAAAAATAATAATAAGTCCTCTCCTCTCCTCTCCCGAATCAACTAGGAATACCAAAGGAGACCACCTGAGACTGAAACAAGACAGGACTAGAATGACTACAGGAACCCACCAAATCACCAGTGAGTGCAAACACACAAGGCTGGTGACAGAGAGGATCCTAGGGAGAGACTAAGTGGCTGGTAACAGTTCGACAGTATATGAGTTGAGACACCACCTCCAGTCTGTTCCACCAACAAGGGGACAGCTGAAGGGAGGAGAGGACTCCCTGGAGACTCACCAAGTGCAACTCTGAGTCTCCATTGCTACTGCCCTCAAAATCTGGAGCAGCAGCAGGGGACAGAGATCTAACCAGGAAATTCAGAAGACCTATACCTCAGTGGCATAGCTATGGGGCTGTGAAAGTCTCTTTGCATAACCACTGGACTATCACTGCCACACCCTGCCTTATAGCTTGGTTAGGAGTCAGTGATTAAGCTAAGAAGCCTACTTATAGTTAGAAGCCCTCAGGCTCTCATAGCTTACAGAGAAGGAAAAAAAAAAAAAAAGAGGCTTTTAAATCAATGAGCTCCAACTCAGGGAGTAAAATACTATTGAAACAACAGTTAACTTCCACCACTGTGAGCCCTTTAATTAACTTACTTAGACACAAGTCAATCCAGGAAATAGTGATCAGTAATTTGAAAAGTACTAAGAGAGGGAACGAATAAATAATATATAAAATGGGTAAACCAACAAGAAGAAATATTGGAGAAACGAACCAGGACAACAGTCCAGCTAAAAGCCTCCCAAAGGGTGAAGCACAAAATAATGAGTTCAACGTCCAAACATTAGCTAAGGAAATAATAACAGGAGTGAGTAAAGAGTTTGAAAGAATTGTAATCAGAAATACAGGAACAAAAAATGAGACTATGGAAGAAAACACTAACTATCTCAAGGTTATTAGAGAGCTGAAAGCTGAAATAGCTGAGCTAAGAACACAACTAGCTGAACAAGCTAAAACAGTATCAGAACAGGGAAACAAAATAGATGAACTCCAGAAAACAGCAGAGGGCAGAGAGAATAGAATCAATGAGGCTAAAGACAGAATTAGCAAGATCAAGGATGAATTAGAGACAACTAAAAAAGAAGTAAGAGATCTCAAAAAGAGATTAAGAGATGCTGAAAACAACAACAGACCTATAGGATGACTTCAAAAGTAACAATCTACGCATTATTGGCTTACCAGAGGAAGAAAGAGAAGGAAAGGAAGAAAGTATTCTCAGGCCATAATAGCTGAAAACTTCTCTAGTCTAGACAATATCAAAGACATAAAGATTCAAGAAGCCCAGAGGGTCCCAAACAGAATTAACCCAGACCTAAAGACACCAAGACACATCATATTTAGAATGGAAAGGAATAAGGATAAAGAAAGGATCCTGAAGGCTGCAAGAGAAAAAACAAAGAGTCACCTACAGAGGAAAACCCATAAGATTAGCAGCAGACTTCTCCACACAAACACTACAGGCCAGAAGAGAATGGCAAGATATCTATCGAGTGCTCAATGAGAAAGGCTTTCAACCAAGAATACTATATCCTGTTAGACTGTCATTCAGACTAGATGGAGGCATCAAAAACTTCTCAGACAAGCAACAGTTGAAGGAATCAACTATCGTCAAGCCTGCCCTGAAAGAAGTTCTGAAAGGTCTTCTAAAAACCATCATAAATAGGACATATATCAGAACACTCTAAAACTCTACAAAAATGGCTTTAAAATATCTTCAGTCTTTGACATCAATAAATGTCAATGGCCTGAATTCACCTATTAAAAGACACAGAGTAGGAAGATGGATCAGAAAATACAACCCAACAATATGCTATCTATAGGAAACCCACCTAACTCAACAACGCAAACACAGTCTTAAAGTGAAAGGATGGAAAACTATCATACAAGCCAATGACCCACAAAAAAGGGCAGGAACAGCTATTCTCATATCTGACATGATAGACTTTAAAATAGATAAGATTACAAAAGATAGGAATGGACACTACTTAATGCTCAGAGGTTCAGTCAATCAAGAAGACAATTATTAACATCTATGCACTCAATCAGAAGCCATCTAAATACATCAAACTTCTACTGAAAGAGCTACAGCAATATATTAACAGCAACACAGTCATAGTAGGGGACTTCAACACCCCACTATCTCAACTTGACAGATCATCCAGGCAGAAAATCAATAAAGACATAAGGGAGCTAAATGAAGAGATAGATAAACTAGAACTCTTGGACATTTTCAGAGTCATTCATCCCAAGAAACTGGAATACACATTTACTCAAATTCACATGGGTCATTCTCAAGCATAGACCATATGTTAGGCCACAAAGACAGCATCAGCAAATTCAAGAGCATTGAAATCATCCCAAGCATCTTCTCAGACTATAGTACAATTAAACTAACACTTAACAATCAAGATTAACAAAAGATTAGTAATAGTCCCAAAATGTGGAAGCTCAACAGTACACTTCTTAACAACCTCTGGGTCAAAGAGGAAATCAAGGAAGAAATCAAAATGTTTTGAGACTTCAATGAAAATGAAGACACAAGCTATCAAAACATTTGGGACACAGCTAAGGCAGTATTAAGAGGGAAGTTTATAGCTATACAAGCACACATTAGGAAATAAGAAAAAGCACAAATAAACAGCCTGATTGCACATCTTAAAGACCTAGAAGAACAAAGGAACCCTAAACCAACCAGAAGGACAGAAATCACTAAAGTTAGGGCAGAAATAAATAACGTTGAGAATAAGAAAACCATACAAAAGATCAACAAAAGTAAATGTTGGTTCTTCGAAAGAGTAAACAAAATCGACAAACCTTGAGCCAGACTCACAAAACAAAAAAGGGAGAAGACCCAAATAAATCGGATAGTAAATGAAAGAGGAGATATCACAACAGAAACCACAGAAATTCAGCATATCACGCGAGGCTTCTATGAACAACTATATGCCACCAAGCTAGAGAACCTGGAAGAAATGGACAATTTCCTAGATACCTACCAACTTCCAAAACTAAGTAAAGAGGAAGTGGATAACATGAACAGGCCCATCACAGCTAATGAAATTAAAACAGTTATCAAAAATCTCCCCAAAAATAAAAGTCCTGGACCAGATGCTTTTACAAATGAATTCTACAAAACCTTCAAAGAAGAACTAATACCTCTACTTTTAAAAGTCTTCCAGAAGATTGAAGACACTGGAATATTCCCTGCCAGCTTCTATGAAGCTAACATCACTCTGATACCAAAAGCAGACAGGGACACAACCATAAAAGAAAACTACAGACCAATATCTCTGATGAACATAGATGCTAAAATACTGAACAAAATTCTAGCCAACCGGATACAGCAGTATATTAAAAAGATTGTTCATCATGACCAAGTGTGGTTTATCCCAGGGATGCAAGGTTGGTTTAATACATGTAAATCAATCAATGTGATCCACCACACCAACAAAAGCAAGACCAAAAACCACATGGTCATATCAATAGATGCAGAGAAAGCCTTTGACAAAACACAACATCCCTTTATGATCAAAACACTACAAAAAATGGGAATAGATGGAAAATTCCGGAAGATAGTGGAGTCTATACATAGCAAACCTATAGCCAACATCATACTCAATGGTGAAAAACTGGAAGCATTTCCACTCAGATCAGGTACTAGACAGGGCTGCCCACTATCACCATTACCATTCAACACAGTGTTGGAAGTTCTTGACATAGCAATCAGGCAGGACCAAGGAATTAAAAGGATACAGACTGGAAGAGAAGAAGTCAAACTCTCCCTATTTGCAGATGACATGATAAAAATGACATAAAGATGATATAAAAGATGACATAGAAAAACCTAAAGATTCCAGCAAGAAGCTTTTGGAAATCATCAGGCAATACAGTAAGGTGTCAGGCTACAAAATTAATATTCAAAACTCAGTGGCATTCCTCTATGCAAACACTAAGTTAGAAGAAATTGAAATTCACAAATCAATTCCCTTAAGTATAGTAACAAAAAAAAATAAAATATCTAAGAGTAAACCTAACCAAAGAAGTGAAAGACTTGTATAATGAAAATTATGAGTCACTACTCAAGGAAATTGAAAAAGACACAAAGAAGAGGAAAGATATTCCATGTTCATGGGTTGGAAGAATTAACATTATTAAAATGAATATACTACCCAGAGCCATATACAAATTTAATGCTATCCCCATGAAGATCCCTAGCACATTTTTTAGGAGAATAGAACAAATGCTACAAATGTTTATCTGGAACCAGAAAAGACCTAGAATTGCCAAACCGATCTTGAGAAGAAAGAACAGGACTGGAGGCATCACACTCCCAGATCTCAAACTGTATTATAGGGCCGTTGTCATCAAAACTGCTTGGTACTGGAACATGAATAGACACACTGACCAGTGGAATAGAATTGAGAGCCCAGAAGTGAGCCCCCACACCTACGGACATCTAATCTTTGACAAAGAGGCTCAGACTATTACATGGGGAAAGCAGAGTCTCTTCAACAAATGGTGTTGGAGAAAATGGGTTGAAACATGCAGAAGAATTAAACTGAATCACTGTATTTCACCAAATACAAAAGTAAATTCCAAGTGGATCTAGGACTTGGATGTTAGACCAGAAATTTATCAGATACTTAGAGGAAAATATTGGCATAACTCTTTTCCACATAAATTTTAAAGACATCTTCAATGAAACGAATCCAATTACAAAGAAGACTAAGGCAAGTATAAATCTATGGGACTACATCAAATTAAAAAGTTTCTGCATAGCAAAAGAAACTACTACCCAAACCAAGAGACCCCTCACAGAATGGGAGAAGATCTTTACATGCCAAACATCAGACGAGAGTTTAATAACCAACATATATAAAGAGCTTGCCAAACTCAACAACAAGACAAAAATAACCCCATCCAAAAATGGGGAGAGGACATGGATAGAATATTCACCACAGAAGAGATCCAAAAGGCCGAGAAACACATGAAAAAATGCTCCAAGTCTCTGATTGTCAGAGAAATGCAAATAAAGAAAACAACGAGATACCACTTCACTCCTGTGAGAATGTCATACATCAGAAAAGGTAACAGCAGCAAATGCTGGAGAGGATGTGGGGTCAAAGGAACCCTCCTACACTGCTGGTGGGAATGTCAATTGGTCCAACCTCTGTGGAGAACAGTCTCAGAAGGCTAGAAATGGACCTACCCTATGATCCTGCAATTCCTCTCCTGGGGATATATCCTAAGGAACCCAACATATCCATCCAAAAAGATCTGTGTACACATATGTTCTTGGCAGCACAATTTGTAATAGCCAAAACCTGGAAGCAACCCAGGTGTCCAACAACAGATGAGTGGCTGAGAAAGTTGTGGTATATATACACAATGGAATACTACTCAGCTGTAAAAAATGGTGACTTCACCGTTTTCAGCCGATCTTGGATGGACCTTGAAAAAATCATGTTGAGTGAAATAAGTCAGAAACAGAAGGATGAATATGGGATGATCTCACTCTCAGGCAGAAGTTGAAAAACAAGATCAGAAAAGAAAACACCAGTAGAACCTGAAATGGAATTGGTGTATGCCACCAAAGTAAAAGACGCTGGGGTGGGTGGGTGTGGAGAATACAGGTCCAAGAAGGATTCAGAGGACCTAGTGGGGGTTGTATAGTTATATGGGAACCTGGGGAATGTTATGCATGTACAAACTATTGTATTTACTGTTGAATGTAAAACATTAATTCCCCAATTAAAAAAAAAAAAGAAATAAAACTATTATAAATAAACTTTTTTATAAAAAACTATTTTAAATAAACTTTTGGAAAAAAGAGTAAGGGCCCTTGGAGTCAGATTAGGAGATAAAAAAAGTCTCGGGTGTCCGGTGGTGGCAGTGGATTAAGCGCACGTGGTGCAAAGTGCAAGGAGCTGCATAAAGATCCCAGTTTGAGCCCTCAGCTCCCCACCTGCAGGGGAGTCGCTTCTCAAGCGGTGAAGTCTGCAGGTGTCTGTCTTTCTTTCCCCCTCTCTGTCTTCCCCTCCTCTCTCCATTTCTTTCTGTTCTATCCAACAACATCAGTAACAACAGCCATAATAACCACAACAATGTTAAACAAGGGCAACAAAAGGAAAAATGAATAAATAAATATATTTTTTAAAAGTCTCCTCTAATATGGTCTTGGCCATGGCAATGCAGAGATAAGGATCCTCATCTACTGCTAAATATGACAGTAAGTTACTTAACAAAAGTTATATTTAATATCGTAAGACACTAATATTAGAAGTATTACACTGGGGCCAGATGGTGGTGCTCCCAGTTAAGCTAAATATTACCATGTGCAAGGGGTTGGGTTCTAGCCTCCACTCCCTACCTGCAGAGGGGAAGCTTCATAAGCAGTGAAGCAGGTCTGCTAGAGGTGTCTATCTTTATTACTATCTCCCCCCTTCTCCCAATTTCTCTCTGTCCTATCCAATAAAATAGAAAGAAAAACAAATAGGAAAATGGCTGCTGGAAACAGTGGATTCATAGTGCTGGCACTGAATCCCAGCAATAACCCTGATGGGGGGAAAAAGTATTACACTGGAGCTAGACAGTGGTGCACATGTTACCATGCACAAGGACCTAAATTCAACCTCCTAGTCCCCATTTACACTGGGAAGCTTCACAAGCAGTGAAGCAGTACTGCAGGTCTCTCTCTTTTTAGCTATCTCCTATTACATCTCAGTTTCTCTGTGTTTCTATGCAATAAATGAATAATAATAGTAATAAAGCACATTTAGAAGTATTACACCAATACCAATAATAGTAATATACCAAGATAGCCTGGATGGTAGTACAGTGGTAGAACACAAAACTTGGAGGCATTAGATCCTGAGTTTGATCCTTGATTTACTAGAGTGATGCTCTGATTCTCTCTCTTTAATAAATAAACCTCTTAAAAATATGAATAATATGACCAGTGGATAAGGCATAGAACTCAAAAACACAAGGTCCCAACTTTGTTGCTCTGCCATCTCTTCCTCTGTCACTCTCTTAAAGTTAAAGTCAATAAAAAACATGAATAAGTTTACTTAAACTCAAGCTTTATATTTCTTTTTGTTTGAAATAAATCCCTTTAAAAGTATACAGTAAAATTACTATGTTATTTTTATTTGAATTACTTTTCTATATTTATTAGCTAATATTTACATACAGCTGGGTTCCTTTTAGATGGCATTCCAAATTAGTTTATCTCTTTTGTACCTTTAGTGAGGAATGTTGTAAAACATACAGTTTAAAAGTCACAACTTTGGGTTGGAGGGACAGCATAATGGTTCTCAAAAGGAGCCAACATAATCATTCTGCAAAAGGCTTTCATACCTGTGATTCTGAAGTCTCAGTTCAATTCCCAGCACCACTAGAAGCCAGAGCTGAGCAGTGCTCTCATAAATAATAATGATGATAATAATAATAATAAATATAAGTCACACACCAAAAAAAAATTACCTAATCTGTAAGCAATCAGCTCCATTAGTTTCTGGCTTGTCCTTCTTATATTTATTTTTGCAAAAAAAAAATATATATGTAAACACTTATGTATAACGTATCTTATGTGTTTATAATTTTCCCTTCTTTTTAAAACAAAAAGTGGTATGTACAGATTATTAAAATGACTTTAACATAAATATTTAGATGTAAATATCTCAACTACTGCTTTAAAGTTGTATCCCTCTGCATTCAGTATAGTTTTGGATTGATTCCCAGTAGGACAAAAGGCATTTTAAAGGACTCCTCGCTGAAGAGTCTAAAAGGCACTGGCAGAAAGTAAGGTATATTGTTTCTCCCATTCTCATGTAACTTGACTCTATACTGCTAAGGAATTCCTCTAGCTTTAAAGCATTAGAACTAAAGTATAGGAGAAAGAGAGAGGAAGGAGATAGAGAAGGAAAAAGAGAAAGAGAAAGAGAAAGATGCACCAATATGCTTTGTACCATTGATAGATGGTTGAAACTTGCCAATGTAGAGTTAATCTAAATCACAATTTACCAATATTCTATTACTCTTCAAAATTCTGACAAAGGCAGCAAAAATTTCAACTATTTTTAAAAAGAAAAAAATCACTTAAAAAAGCTATACAAGCTATTTTAAAATTCATTTGAATTTTAAAAATTCAAAAATAAACAAGAAAAGTTATGGGGGGGGGGCAGGTACTCCACAAAGATAGGAACTGGTCTTTTCTATATTTTGAAAATGTATAAAACTAGAACAAATTGGGGGTCGGGCGGTGGCGCAGTGGGTTAAGCGCACGTGGCGCAAAGCGCAGGGACCAGCGTAAGGATCCCGGTTCAAGCCCCCGGCTCCCCACCTGCAGTGGAGTCGCTTCACAGGCGGTGAAGCAGGTATGCAGGTGTCTAACTTTCTCTCCCCCTCTCTCTGTCTTCCCCTCCTCTCTCCATTTCTCTCTGTCCTATCCAACAACAAAGCAACGTCAACAATAGCAATAATAACCGCAACGAGGCTGCAACAACTAGGGCAACAAAAAGGGGGAAAAATGGCCTCCAGGAGCGGTGGATTCATGGTGCAGGCACCGAGCCCAGCAATAACCCTGGAGGGGAAAAAAAAAAAAAAAAAAAAACTAGAACAAATTAAATGTATAAAACTAGAACAAATTAAAACAAGTTTAGTAATTGTACATGACTAGAGAGACCAGAGTAACAGACCCAGAAACAGACTCCCATACATAGAAGAATTCAGTGAATGACTGAGGTGGTATTTCTAGTAGAAAATGGTGCTAGACCAACTGTAAATCCAGCCATCTGAACCAAAATGAAATGGACTATTTTTTTCCTCCAGGGTTATCGCTGGGGCTCAGTGCCTGCACTATGAATCCACTGCTCCTGGAGGCCATTTTTTTTCCATTTTTGTTGCCCTTGTTCTTGCCATTGTTGTTGTTGGACAGGACAGAGAGAAACCAAGAGAGGAGGGGAAGACAGAGAGGGAGAAAGACACCTGCAGACCTGCTTCACCTCCTGTGAAGCTACCACCCTGCAGGTGGGGAGCCAGGGGTTGGAACTGAGATCCTTTTACTGGTCCTTGCACTTTACACCACTTGCACTTAACCCTTTGCACTACCGCCTGGCCCCCGAAATGGACTTTCTAACAACTTTTCTATATCTAAATAGAATGGAAAACAGTATTTCCTCACATGTGATTGAAAAATCTGCGACAACAAAACTCAAAACATAAAATGTAAGACTACCCCTTTAACAACAACAACAAATCCTTGCTTAAAATGCTCTTATGGATTTATCACAAAAACTAAAAAAAAAAATTGGGTTGGGCATTGGTGCACCAGGTAGAGAGCACAGGTTAGCATGATCAAGGACCTAGCTTCAAACTCTCTGCCCCCACCTGCATGAGGGAAGCTTCAGGAGCTGTGAAGCAGTGTTTCAGGTGACTCCCCCAACCTATTTCTCTCTGTTTCTATAATAAAAATAAAGGGAAAAAAGCTTTAAAAGATGGATAACTTTACTCAATAACATAATTAAGATGTAGAATAAAATGTTTAATAGAGCTCACAGGGACCAGTAAAATACATAGTTATGAAAATCAGGCAAAGAAGATAAACAAATGGCTTCAAACCAAGTTTGCTCAATCTGGACTACCTGACCTTTTGTTGTAGAGGGCTATCCTGTGTATTGCAGGCTGTTTACCAGCACCTGTGGACTCTACCTCTTAGATCCCAGTAATATTGGCCCCTCCAAATTGGGACAATCAAAAATATTGCCAAATATTTCCAGATACCTCATGTAGGTGTCCAAGATGCTCCTTGAAGAGCATCTTCAAGATGAATGGCTAAGAAAGCTGTGGTATATATACTCAAGGGAATACTACTCAGCTATTAAGAATAATGAACCCACCTTCTCTGACCATCTTGGATGGAGCTAGAAGGAATCTTGTTAAGTGAGGTAAATCAGAAAGGGAAAGATGAGTCTGGGATGATCCCACTCATAAACAGAAATTGAGACAGAAGGACAGACAGGGAAAAACAAAGTAGAATTTGACTGAGTTTGGAGTATTTGCACCAAAGTAAAAAACTCTGGGTGGTGGGGAGAAGGTAGACTTTTAGCTTCACTGTAGGGGTGTGGGGTGGGGACACAGACCTTTGGTGGTGGGAACAGTGTTAATATACACTCTTATTAACTTATAATCTTATAAATCACTATTTAACCAATATGTGAGGGGAAAAATAGATTGAAACTCAGACGTTTTTAGGTACAGACCCCAGTTCTGAGTATATATTCCTTCCGCCTGAGCGCCTACAATTTCAAATCAGTAACCTGATTGAATTTTAACAGTGGGATCAAATTTTTAATACATTTCTAATAATGACTGTTGAACTGAAATATTAAATCACCTATAGTTTTAGATCAGGGAGACCAGAAGCAACTGCTTGTGCCACTATATAAGATACAGCTATACGTAAATAGCATCAATGACATAAATCATGGCAAGGTCTTGTATGAAAGAGCAAACCCTAACCATGAGATTTTTAAAGTAAACCAAATTCCCTAGTAACTTGGTTACAATAAAAACTATCTATTGCCTTCTTAACCGCTAAGACAGCAGGAACCCTCCCCTTTCTCTATAAAACCCATATTTCTTTCTTTTCTTTTTTTTTATAAAACCCATATTTCTCCCAGTCCTGGAAACTCCGGGGCACAGCTTGTCTTTCTGCATGCTTCACTCGATCCATACCATTTGATACTGCATCTGCTGATCAGCTCAACCAAATCAATGCAACCAGTACCACCTCAACACATCTCACTTCAGATTGTGTCCAGAGACACCAGGTGTGGAATGTCAACCCTTCAGCTCCAGCACTCTGAGGAAACCTTTCCTAGCTCACAGGACTCCTCAATTCCATATTGGGTGGTGCACCACCTAACAAAGCCACAGAACCTAGATATAGATCAGGGCCCATGAGACAGAACACATGTGCACTTGTGTTGTTAAAATTCGGAGGCTCTAGCTGGCCGGGCTTGCTTCACAGGCGGGTAACAGAGACGACCAGAGACATACGGCTGGGCAGGGAAGCTGTATTTCTTTATTCAGGAACAACGATTTATAAACTAAGACAAACTAATCACCAAACAGAACTCTGCTGCCTCTTTCCCCCACGATGGCGCCAAGCACTCTCTAACTCTTCAACTCTGGAACTCTGGAACCCTCTCCGGGTTCCTTGGGCGGGGCCAAGCAGCCGCGAAATTAGCAGGACTGATCCAAATTTTCTTGGCAGGGGGAGAGCTAGAACAACCCAATGTAAAGAATACAACACACTTGTGTCCATAAGTTAGAGGAAAATATACACTTTAAAGCAAAAGTGCACAATAGTTTGCAGTGACCCAAAACAGCAAGTAGAAAAACCTTAAGAAAAAAAAAAAAGACACCATAAAATGACACTTATATACCCTTCCCATATTTAGGAGCTACTCTCTGCCCTGATCCAGCTTTCTAGTCTTATTTCCGGCTCTGACACCATCTCCCTAGGTGGACCTTGGGTCCACCTGCATGTTAGCTGTAGTGCTCAGGTAAAAACTAGTAAAGTCATGGCCCCCTTGGAATATACATAAAATAGACCTTCTAGCCTCTTCCAAAATGGAGACCCCAAGTCTCACCTGCTATATTCTTGCCTTTAGGTTCCTGACTATTAAACAATTTGTTCTGCTCTATATCTTAATGCTTTTTCAGACACCAAGTTGCAGATGCTACCATGATGCCAACATGACTTCCCCGGACTGAGAACCTCACCAATGTATCCTGGAACCCCACCACTACAGAGCCCTGCCCTACTAGGGAAAGACAAGGACAGGCCTGCCAACATCCATGTTCAGAGGCCAGTCTATCTTGACGTTACTCTCGATCGTACTCTGTCATTTCACAAACATCTCATAAAAACTGCAGCAAAGGTGAGCGCGAGGAATAACATCATTGCAAGACTGGCCAGCTCCTCATGGGGCGCGAGCGCTTCCACACTACGATCATCATCTCTGGCGTTATGCTATTCCACTGCAGAATACTGTGCCCCAGTATGGTTCCGTAGCCCCCATGTCCACTTGGTCGATTCCAAATTATATTCCTCCATGAGGATAATTTCTGGAACCATCCGTTCCACCCCGGTTCCATGGCTGCCAGTTCTTAGCAACATCGCCCCGCCAGATATTCGTCGGGATGCGGCATCATCTAAGTTCATTTCCCACATCTACGCTCGACCGGACCTGCCAATATACGCGGATATCTTTGCCCACCCTGCCCAACGCTTGACGTCTCGTCACCCAATCTGGTCCCCTACGCCTACACTGAACTTCTCTGTTCCAGTCTCTTGGAAACAGAGTTGGCAGTCAGCTGAGGTAAAGAACAAACACCTCATCACAGACCCCTGCAAGCGTCAACCCGGCTTTGACCTAGCACGTTATGATTGGGCCCTCCTCAATCGCTATCGAACAGGCTATGGCCGGTGCGCCGCTATGTTCCACCGCTGGGGAGCCAGAGACGACCTGAACTGCCCCTGCGGCTACAGACAGACTATGACCCACATAGTCAACGACTGCCACCTCTCCAGATTCAAAGGAGGTCTCGAAACTTTACATCAGGCTCAACCTGATGCTGTTGACTGGCTACGGAAGAAGGGCAAACGCTAGAAGAAGAAAAGAGGTGAAGTAATTGCAGAAGCCAGACCTTCCACCTTCTGCACCCCGTAATGATCCTGGGTCCATGCTCCCAGAGGGATAAAAACTAGGAAAGCTTTCAAGGGAGGGGATAGGATACGGAGCTCTAGTGGTGGAAATTGTATGGAATTGTACCCCTCATCCTATGGTCTTGTCGTGATTTTTTATTTTATAAATCAATAACAATAAAATTATTAAAAACTATTTTATTTTATTTTATTTTATTTTTTACCAGAACACTATTCAGTTCTGGCTTATGGTGGTGCGGGGAATTGAGCCTGGGATGTTAAGAGTTTCAGGCACGAGAGTCTGTTTGCATAACCATTATGCTATCTACCTTCTGCTTAAAAAACTATTTTAAGAAATAGCAAAGTTGGGGCTGGGAAGATAGCAAAAAGCCTTTCATCCCTAAGGTACAAAAGGTCCTAGGTTCAATCCCCAGCACTACCATAAACCAGCGCTGAGCAGTGTTCTGGTAAAAATAAATAAATAAATAAATAAATAAATAAATAGGAAAGCTAAAAATAGCAAAGCCTGTAAGGAAGTGTGCAACTGGTTTTAAAGTGGTGTGTGACAGAGACAAAGACAGAGATTGTGTGCACGAGTTTAGGTATACAAAATATGTTTTTAAATGCATAGACTATCTTCGGAATCATATTCAGAGGGTAGCAAACTTCAAGTTGGGAATGAAGAAAGTTTGCCCAAACCTTTTGAACCATTTAAGTTTTTAGGTTATGTGCCCATAGGTTTCACGCAAATTACAAAATGGATATGTCACTTTCTCTAAGGACACTCAAAAGTTAAGAAAAGAGAAAACAGAAAAGAATGATGGTTGCTTGGAGCTAGGGAAAGAGGAAGGGGGAATTTTTTTAAAAAATTATTTTTATTTACTGATTAGATAGAGACAGTCATAAATCGAGAGGGAAGGGAGTGAGAGAGAAAGAGAGATACACCTGCAGTCTTGCTTCACCACTTGCAAAGCTTTCCACCTGGAGGTGGGTACTGGGGGCTCGAACCTGAGTCCTTTGTGCACTGTAACATGCTCGCCACCACCCGACCCCAAGGGGGAATTGTTTAATGGATATAGAAACTAAAATTCCAAGTTGAAAGGTTCTGGAGATTGGTTGCAATAGTGTGAATATACTTAAAACCACAGATTTTTAAATGAATAAGAAGGCAAATTCGGGCGGGGGTAGATAGCATAATGTTTATACAAAGAGACTCTCATGCCTGAGGCTACAAAGTCCCAGGTTCAATCCCCGCCCCACCATAAGCTAGAGCTGAGCATTGCTCTGGTAAAACTAATTAAAAAAAAAAAAAAGATAAAAAAAAGGCAAATTCTATGTACATATAACAATTGAAAATTGTTTGAAAGTAAAAATAAAATCCCCCCAAAATATCCATCCGTATTTAATAATTTTTCACTAATTTTAAATAGCTCTTTAAACACCACATTATTTTATTATTCTAGAACGAGCTTTAGGAACTAGCGAGACTGTAGCCTGGGAAGTAGTGCTCTGGAGAGGGTGTTGGACTCT
The DNA here is from genome assembly GCF_950295315.1 of Erinaceus europaeus. NCBI lineage: Eukaryota > Metazoa > Chordata > Mammalia > Eulipotyphla > Erinaceidae > Erinaceus > Erinaceus europaeus. Next base: position 80,603,265 of record NC_080171.1, on the reverse strand, counting down.
GAAGCATGAGTAACTAGCGAGACTCACTCGGTGCAGTGTCACCATGACCTTTCCCCTAGAACTTTCATGCACTCAAACAAGACCAATGCTAATCACCAGGTGGGGCCAAGTACTAGGGAGACGGGGTAATCCATTTTGGATTTGTCTGTTTGTTTTAAACCTTTGGAAGAGGTTTTTACACAGCTGCCTTGCTGAAACACACAACTCTGGGTTACTTTTTTGGCCTGTTGTAGCAGATTTTAGAACCCAGCGCGCAGCGCGGAGCAATCTCTCAGAGAGCAGTCTATAACTTCATTAACCCTCCCACCACCGCGGCAGGGTCTTCAGGACCATTCTCTCAACCAGACCAGACCTCCCAACCGGCCCCGGCCCCTTACCCTGTGTTGGGTAACATGATTTCCGAAGATCTGAGTCAGTGGCAAAACACCGCAAAAGAGGACAGGGAACTGCAGACCTTCCCTCTGCATTTAGCCCCGCCCCAGACCACGCCCCCTGGGGCCCTGCCCCCGAGGCTTGCTGAGGATTCAGAGAACCGAGAGAGTGCTGGGTGCGCCTGCGCACGCGGTGTGCCTTGCCTGCGCTAGTTGCCGCCCCCCACCCCGGTAGCCAGATCCATAGAGGTCCGGTCTCTGCGCAGGCGCTGTGAGGGACAACCCCGCCACACCCGTCTCGCAGGGCTATACGGTGACAATCGGTCTCCTGCCAGCGCCAGACTTCACTCCGCGCATCAGCAACTACGTGCCACTTGCCCAAGCCGGTGAAGGATTCGTGGTGGCAGTGCTGTGTTCGCCTGCCATCAGGGTGGCCGCTGAGTCGTGTTGTTAAAGCCTCGAGGGCTAGGCTGCGGCTGCAGAAGGACGCTGCCTGACCTAGGGGCACTTGGGCTCTCGCTCACCCTGGGACCAACTCTGGCGTCTCTCCGGGACACCCGCGCCTTAGAGGGCCTCCTTGATGAACGTTGTCCTTGTCATATATAGGCACTTTCTGCCAGAAGCCAGCCAGCATCGCATTTCCATTCTCCCACTGAAGCTGGATGAAAGCTGGCCTACCTCGCCTGTGTGTTGAAAGATCTAAACAGCCAAATGGTGGTACAGCTAGTAGCGTGTACCTATCTCAGTGGTTCAAGCCCCCAGTCCCCACCTGAAGAGGAGAAGGTTCACTAGCGATGAAACTGCTACATGTAGGTCTCTCCATCTCTCCCTTACCTCTCAATTTCTCTGGCTCTATCCAATATATATTCTTTTTTTTTTTTTTTTTTTTTTGCCTCCAGGGTTATTGCTGGGGCTCGGTGCCTGCCACTAGGAATCCACTGCTCCTGGAGGCCATTTGTTCCCGTTTGTTGCCCTTGTTGTTTATCGGTGTTGTTGTTAACATTATTGTTGTTGTTGGATAGGACAGAGAAATGGAGAGAGGAGGGGAAGACAGAGAGGGAGAGAAAGACACCTGGAAACATGCTTCACCACCTGTGAAGCGACTCCCCTGCAGGTGGGGAGCTGGGGGCTCGAACCGGGATCCTTGGGCCGGTCCTTGAGCTTTGTGCCACGTGCGCTCAACCCGCTGCGCTACCGCCTGCCCCCCCCCCCCAACATATATTTTTAAAAAGAAAAAAGAATAGACCTTTGTGTGTGCTGAAGGGTCAGAACTTCTGGGTCAGAACTCTTGCCACACTTAGTAGAAGCCATAATTGGAGCCAGGTGGTGACACGGTTTAAGCCCCTGGTCCCCCCCTGCGGGGGGAGGGGGGAAGCTTCACAAGCAGTAAAGCAGTGTTACAAGAGTCTCTCTTCCTCTCTATCTGCCTCTTACCTCTCAATTTCTGTCTCTATTAAAAATAAATAAAATAAAATTTAAAAGAATTAATAGTTAATGTTGGGGGGAGGGGAACTCCTTTATTTTATTTTTTAAGAGCGAGGCAGAGAGGGTGGGGTACAGGGGCCTGGTGGTGGCGCACCTGGTTAAGCGCCTATTTTACCATGCTCAGGGACCCTGGCTCAAGCCCCCAGTCCCCACCAGCTGGGGGAAGTGGTGTAGCAGGGCTGCAGGTGTCCCTCTGTCTCTCTCTGTCTCCACCTTCCTCTCAATTTCTGGCTGTCTCTATCAATAATAAAGATTTTAAACAATTATATAAAGAGAGGGTGGGGTAGATAGCATAATGGTTCTGCAAACAGACTCTCATGACTGAGGCTTCAAAGTCCCTCCTCACCTCCTCACTGTTCAGAAGAGCTGAACAGTGCGCTGGTAAACCAGAAATAAATATATACAAAAAGAGCCACAACACTTAAATTTTCTTCGTCCTGTGTGTGTGTGGGTGGTGGTGGTGGGGGCTCAGTTTAGAACCTGGGTGGCACACACAACAAAGCAGTACACTATCCAGACCAGCTATATCACCCTCCACCTGCATTTTTAGGCAGAATCTCTGCAGGAAATTCCCAAACTCAGTTTGGATCTGAAGCGATAACTGGAACCCACTATTGCTTTTGGTAGTATACTTTGGACACAACTCAACTTCCCTAGTAAACTAGACTGGCAAAGTTTTATGGAGACGTGAAGCTGTTTTGTAATGTGTGCATTTAACCATGTGTGCTACTGCCTGGCCCAGTGAAGATGTTTTGTGTCATGAAGTAGAACAATATAATGAGGTTATGTGATGAAGAGATGAAGAAACTAGCATAGAGGTGTATTGCACCAAAGTAAAAGACTCTGGGGTGGGTGGGTGGGGAGAATACAGATCCAAGAAGGATGACAGAGGACCTAGTGGGGGTTGTATTGTTATATGGAAAACTGGGCAATGTTATGCATGTACAAACTATTGTATTTACTATTGAATGTAAAACATTAATTTCCCAATAAAGAAATTTAAAAAAAAAGAAACTAGCATAGAGATGAGGTATATAATCTCTTATTTATTTGAAGCCTCTAATGGCTCTACTTATTTATATCATTTGCCAATTTTTTTCTTTTTTTTTCTTTTTTTATTAGGGGTTTAACATTTTACAGTCACTTGTCAATTTCTTTTTTTATTTTATTTTATAATTTATTTCTTTATTGGGGAATTAATGCTTTACATTCAACAGTAAATACAATAGTTTGTACATGCATAACATTCCCCAGATTCCCATTTAACAATACAACCCCCACTATTTTATTCATCATTTTTCATGGACCTGTATTCTCCCCACCCACTTGTCAATTTCTTTGAGATATTTCTGTTTGTAATCCACAGGACATGCTCTTTAGAAATTATTCAAAAAATATTCACATCTGGGAGTCGGGCTGTAGCGCAGCGGGTTAAGCGCAGGTGGCGCAAAGCACAAGGACCGGCATAAGGATCCCGGTTCGAACCCCGGCTCCCCACCTGCAGGGGAGTCGCTTCACAGGCGGTGAAGCAGGTCTGCAGGTGTCTGTCTTTCGCTCCTCCTCTCTGTCTTCCCCTCCTCTCTCTATTTCTCTCTGTCCTATCCAACAATGACAACAACAATAATAACTACAACAATAAAACAACAAGGGCAACAAAAGGGAATAAATAAATAAAATAAATATTTAAAAAAAAAGAAATTGAAGTTTTAAAAAAAAAAAAAAAAAAAAAAAAAAAAAAAAAAAAAAAAAAATATTCACATCTACTATCTTCAGATCACTGGAAATAAAGACTAAAAAGACAATACCTCCCTATGAAGGAAGGATGACTAGAAGCCAGTGTGTTATATTTACTGTTATAAATATTAGATACCTGGGCAGAGGGAGCCAGCATAATGGTTGAGCAAAAGGACTTGAGTCTGAGGCTCCAAAGTCCCAGGTTCAATCCCCCACACCACAAAAAGCCAGATGTAAGCAATGCTCTGATGGTGGTAATAATAATAATAGTAATAGCTTTAGAAAGGGTATTGAGGAGCTGGGCAGTGGTGAACCTTCTTGAATATACAAGTTACCATATGCAAGGGTCCAGATTCAAGCTTCCAATCCCTATGTGCAGGGGAGAAACTTCATGAGAGATGAAGCAATGCTGCAGGTGTCTCTCTCCCTCTTCATCTCCCCTTCCCTTCTCAATATCTCTGTTAAGTCAAAAATAAGCACTTTAAAAAAGAATATTAAAAAGAGTATTGATTGGTAATGTTAGATGCAATATATTTTCACTCTAGAAGGTAAAAAGACAACCCACAGAAAGGGAGAACATATTTGTAAATCATGTTATTTGATAAAGTATAGTATCCAGAATATGAAGAACTCTTTAACACAGCAACAAAAATACCTTTAACTTATTTATTTATTTATGTGAGAGAGAGATAACCAGAAAATCACTTTGCTACATGCAATGCTGGAACTCAAACTTGAACATGAGGATGTTTGAGAATCCAATGTTTTATTTACAGTACCACTTCCTAGGCTGCCAAATATATATATATATATATTTTTTTTCAAAATGAGTTAATGGGAGGGCAGGAAATATCTCACCTGGTAGCACACATTCTTTACCAAGCTCAAACACCAAAGACAAAAGTAAGAACCATGTACCAGGAAAAACTTCAAAAGTTATAGAACTGTGCTGTGGTATCTTTCTCTCATTGTGTTATTTTTATTTTTATTTTTTTATCTTTACTTATTGATAAAGACAGCCAGAAATAGGGTTGGGGAAGTGAGAGAGAAAGAGAGAGTATTCCTGGGTCAAGCTTTCCATTCTTTATTTTTGAGAGAGAGAGAGAGAGAGAGAGAAAGAGAGAAAGAGACCTGCAGCACTGCTTCTCCACTTCCAAAGCTTTCCCTCTGCAGGTGGGGACCAGGATTTGAACCTGGGTCCTAGCACATTGTAACATATGTGTTCAAACAAGTGCACCACCACCTTCTCACTGTATTTCTATCTGTGATTGAAAGGGGGAGAGGAAAGAGTTCATTGAGTGAACACAGGCTGAAAGACCTGGCAAAGTCCTAGGGGCAAAAAGAAAAAAGAGAAGAAAAGAAAAAAGTGTGTGTGGGGCTAAAAGATAGCACAGTGGATAGAGCATCCACATTTTACCCAGGCATAAGGCCCCTGGATTCAAATTCAAGCACCATGAATAACACCAGGAAAAGCTTCATGAATAGTAGACCTTCTCTCCCCTCTGTGTATATTTCTCTCTCCCTCTCTCTCTCAAAAATAAAGAATGGAAAGCTTGACCCAGGAATACTGATCAGCAGAATGACACATGTGTAAGGCCAGAATTCATTCCTGGACAAAAGTGTGTGTGTGTGTGTGTGTGTGTGTGTGTGTGTGTGTGTGGCATGGGGGGGCGGGGAACATGAGGGGTAACTAAGACTTCATTTAAAAAAAATTATATTATTTTTATTCATTGGATAGAGACAGCCAGAAATTGAGAGGGAAGGGGGTGACAGAGAGGGAGAGAGATAGACACCTGCAACATTGATTCACCACTCACGAAGCCTTTCCCTGCAGGTGGGGGCTTGAACCCGGGTCCTTATGCATTATAGCATGTGCACTCAACAGGGTGTGCCACCACCCAGCCCCTAAATAAGACTTTTTCAAAATAATATATCTATATCTATGGCATGAATGTACATAAAATAGACTGGGAAGTGACACAGTGGATAAAATGTTAGGCTGTCAAACATGAGGTCTCAAGTTTGAACCCTGGCATAGTGATGCCCTGCCAGTGATGCCCTGACTCATTAATAAATAAATCTTTTTTAAAACAAACTACCGAAAAACATTCCCAACATTAAATATTAAGGCACTGCAAATTAAAACCATAATAAAACTCCACCTTATACCCACTAACATGATTATAATAGAAAAGTTTAAGATTATTCAAAAAATAAAAACTTTCATACTGAGGCTCCAAAGGTACCAGGTTCTGTCCCCAGCACCATCATAACTCCAGAAATAGGCAGAGCTCTGAGGGGGGAAAAAAAAGTTGAAAAATAACAGTGTTGGTCAGAATGTGGAGAAATTGGAATCCTCATACATTGTGACTGGGACTGTAAAATGATATAGACACTGTAGAAAACAGTCTTGCAGTTCCTCAAAAGGTTAGTAATCTGTGCTTTCCTATTTTTAAAATATTTATTTATTAATGAGAATGATAGGAGGAGAGAGAGAAAGAACCAGACATCACACCGGTACATGTGCTGTCGGGGGTTGAACTTGGAACCTCATGCCTGAGCGTTCAGTGCTTTATCCATTGCACTACCTCCCGGATCACAGCTTTCCTATTTTTTATTTTTTTACCACAGCACTGCTCAACTCTGGCTTATGGTGGTGCGGGGGCATTATGCTGTCTACCCACCGTCCTTTTTTTAAAAAAATATTTTTACTTATTTACTATTGGATAGAGGTAGAGAGAAATTGAGAGGAGTCGGGGAGATAGAGAGAGAAAGACAGAGAGACACCTGCAGCCCTACTTCACTTGTGAGGCTTTCCCCCTACAGGGGGGACCAGGGGCTTGAACCTGGGGCCTTGTGCACTGTAATGTATGCGCTTAACCAGGTGCACCACCACCTGGCCCCTGCTTTCCTATTCTTTAAGCCTCTGGGAGCATGGACCCAGGGTCATGGGGTGCATAAAAAAAAAAAAAAAAAAAAAAAAAAGGTTAGTAATCTGGAAAAACAAATACAAAAAAAAAAAAAAGTTTCACATTTAGGTCTATACTTATAACCACCAGATGGCACTGTTATTTCAAAATTTATTTGACAATATCATATATTATCTGACTTGAATTAAGGCAAAAAAAAATGGTATGAGTATCTCTGTAAGACAGCCATAAAAGGAAAATAAAAAGGGATATACATTTTTAAACTCCTTAAAGAAAATAATATTAAATATATCCCCAAAGTGTCTCCCCTTTCTCCCTCTGTCTTCTTACTCTCTAGCAAAAAAAAAAAAAAAAAAAAATCATACATCAAAAATGACAGTAGCAACAAATGCTGGATTGTGTGACAAAGGAACTCCTGCACTGTTGGTTGGACTGTCAATTGATCAAATCCCTGAGGAGAGCAATCTGGAGAACCCTCACAAGGCTTGAAATGGACCTTCCTTATATCCCAGTAACTCCTCTCCTAGGGATATATCCTAAGGACACAATCACACCCATCCAAAAAGATACAAAAAGATACAACTGTGTTCATAGCAACACAATTCATAATAACCAAAACTTGGAAGCCACCAGGTACCCAACAACAGATGAATGGCTAAGAAAGCTGTGGTATATATACTCAAGGGAATACTACTCAGCTATTAAGAATAATGAACCCACCTTCGCTAGAAGGAATCTTGTTAAGTGAGATAAATCAGAAAGGGAAAGATGAGTCTGGGATGATCCCACTCATAAACAGAAATTGAGACAGAAGAACAGACAGGGAAAAACAAAGTAGAATTTGACTGAGTTTGGAGTATTTGCACCAAAGTAAAAAACTCTGGGTGGTGGGGAGAAGGTAGACTTTTAGCTTCACTGTAGGGATGTGGGGTGGGGACACAGACCTTTGGTGGTGGGAACAGTGTTAATATACACTCTTATTAACTTATAATCTTATAAATCACTATTTAACCAATATGTGAGGGGAAAAATAGATTGAAACTCAGACGTTTTTAGGTACAGACCCCAGTTCTGAGTATATATTCCTTCCGCCTGAGCGCCTACAATTTCAAATCAGTAACCTGATTGAATTTTAACAGTGGGATCAAATTTTTAATACATTTCTAATAATGACTGTTGAACTGAAATATTAAATCACCTATAGTTTTAGATCAGGGAGACCAGAAGCAACTGCTTGTGCCACTATATAAGATACAGCTATACGTAAATAGCATCAATGACATAAATCATGGCAAGGTCTTGTATGAAAGAGCAAACCCTAACCATGAGATTTTCAAAGTAAACCAAATTCCCTAGTAACTTGGTTACAATAAAAACTATCTATTGCCTTCTTAACCGCTAAGATAGCAGGAACCCTCCCCTTTCTCTATAAAACCCATATATATATATATATATTTTTTTTTTTAATAAAACCCATATTTCTCCCAGTCCTGGAAACTCTGGGGCATAGCTTGTCTTTCTGCATGCTTCACTCGATCCATACCATTTGATACTGCATCTGCTGATCAGCTCAACCAAATCAATGCAACCAGTACCACCTCAACACATCTCACTTCAGATTGTGTCCAGAGACACCAGGTGTGGAATATCAACCCTTCAGCTTCAGCACTCTGAGGAAACCTTTCCTAGCTCACAGGACTCCTCAATTCCATATTGGGTGGTGCACCACCTAACAAAGCCACAGAACCTAGATATAGATCAGGGCCCATGAGACAGAACATATGTGCACTTGTGCCCATAAGTTAGGGGAAAATATACACTTTAAAGCAAAAGTGCACAATAGTCTGCAGTGACCCAAAACAGCAAGTAGAAAAACCTTAAGAAAAAAAAAAAAAGACACCATAAAATGACACTTATATACCCTTCCCATATTTAGGAGCTACTCTCTGCCCTGATCCAGCTTTCTAGTCTTATTTCCGGCTCTGACACCATCTCCCTAGGTGGACCTTGGGTCCACCTGCATGTTAGCTGTAGTGCTCAGGTAAAAACTAGTAAAGTCATGGCCCCCTTGGAATATACATAAAATAGACCTTCTAGCCTCTTCCAAAATGGAGACCCCAAGTCTCACCTGCTATATTCTTGCCTTTAGGTTCCTGACTATTAAACAATTTGTTCTGCTCTATATCTTAATGCTTTTTCAGACACCAAGTTGCAGATGCTACCATGATGCCAACATGACTTCCCCGGACTGAGGACCTCACCAATGTATCCTGGAACCCCACCTCTACAGAGCCCTGCCCTACTAGGGAAAGACAAGGACAGGCCTGCCAACATCCATGTTTAGAGGTGAAGTAATTGCAGAAGCCAGACCTTCCACCTTCTGTGCCCTGTAATGATCCTGGGTCCATGCTCCCAGAGGGATAAAAACTAGGAAAGCTTTCAAGGGAGGGGCTAGGATATGGAGCTCTGGTGGTGGAAATTATGTGGAATTTTACCCCTCATCCTATAGTCTTGTCGTAAATTTTTATTTTACAAATAAATAACAACAACAAAAACCAGGAGGTGGTGCAGTGGCTTGACTTTGAATCTGAAAGCATTAAGCCCGAGTTTGACCATCGTATTTGCCAGAGTGATGCTCTGTTTCTCTCCTTCCCACTTTCCTGTTAATAAGTATATATTTTTAAGAATAATTTTTATTTATTTGATAACAGAGAGAAATTGAAAGGGGAAGAATAGTAAGAGAGATAGCTACAGCATTGATTCACTGTGAAGCTTTCCCCCTGCAGGTGAGAACTGGGGACTTGAACCTAGGTCCTTGAGGATGGTTAATGTGTGTGCTTTAACAGGTTGGCACTATCTAGCCGATAAATAAACATTATAAATTAATAAATATGTGGGAGTTGGGCAGTAGCGCAGTGCGTTAAGCACAGGTGGTGCAAAGTGCAAGGACTAGCGTAAGGATCACAGTTCGAGTCCCTGGCTCCCCACTTGCAGGGGAGTCGCTTCACAGGCGGTGAAGCAGGTCTGCAGGTATCTATCTTTCTCTCCTCCTATCTGTCTTCCCCTCCTCTCTCCATTTCTTTCTGTCCTATCCAACAACAACAACATTAATAATAACGACAATAATAACTTTAGCAATAAAACAAAAAGGGCAACAAAAGGGAATAAATAAATATTTTTTTAAAAGCCACAAGACATATACTCAATAGGCTATTAAGCAGTTAAAAAAGAATATATTGGGAGTTGGGCAGTAGTGAAGTGGGCTAAGTGCAGGTGGCGCAAAACTCGAACCAATGTAAGGATCCCAATTCCAGCCCCTGGTTCCCCACCTGCAGAGGAGTCGCTTCACAAGTGGTGAAGCAGGTCTGCAGGTGTCTATGTTCCCCCTCTCTGTCTTCCCTTCCTCTCTCCATTTCTCTCTGTCCTATCCAACAATGACAACATTGATGACAACAACAGGAGGGGGGCAGTGGAAAACAACAACAATAAAACAACAAGGGCAACAAAAGGGAATAAATAGATATATTTTTTAAAAGACTATATTGTGTCCTTTGGGACAAAATGAATGGAATGACAGTGAGTATGCTTATGTGGAATATGGAGAATTCAAATACATGAACTTTGGAGGAAAAGTATATTCAACCCTTATCTTTGACCTTGGGAGAACTATAGTGGTCACTGTTGAAGGAGGTTGGGAGCTTTGATGGTGGGAGTGGTTTAGAATTATACCTCTATTACATTATAATCATGTAAATTATTAATAAAAAAATTAACACCACCAATCATCTCCAGGCCACCAAAATGTCTCTAGAAATTTCTGAATACCCCCCTAAGGGAAAATTGCCCTAGGTACTCACACTATCATAGATGTGAGTGATATATATGTGTCAGTTATCATTTTTTAAAATAATGACAAGTAGTATGAGGTCAGTAAGTGGCTTGCACAACAGCCCAGGTTGGAGTCCTGGGAAATCACAAGGGAGCACCTGCAGGGGGAAACTCCTTCTCATGTACTTACTAGTTAAAAGAGAAAAACTTAGAGAGAAGGAGAGAAGTGAAGAGAGAAAAGAGAAAGAAGGAGAGGAACAAGGAGGAGAGGGAGGAGGAAAGAAAGAAAGAAGACTTGACCTGTAACAAAGTAAAGATAACTATATGACATTATAGCTACAGGGCCTGTGAAATAGTTCACTTGGATAGTGTGTTGCTTTACCATGCATGAGACTCCAGTTCCAACTAGAACTCCACTGTAAAAAAAGGGCGGGGGCAGGTAGTAGTGCAGCTGGTTGAGTACATGTGTAATAATGTGCAAGGACCACAGTTTGAGCCCCCAGTCCCCACCTGTAGGGAGAAAGCTTTGCAAGTAGTGAAGCAGGGCTGCAAGCGTCTCTCTGTCTCTCTCCCACTCTATCACCCACTTCCCTGTCAATTTTTGGCTATCAAATAAATAAAGATAATAACAATTTTAAAAACTAATTTAAACTAAAAAGCTTTGTTTGTTTCAACTGAATGAGAATGCTTATATCTTATAGATCCTAAGTAGTACATTTTTTCTTTCTTAGATTTATGAGAAGGTGAGAGGATGAGAGAGAGCATCGATCTGGAACATGCAATGATGGACTTGGACTTGGATCTTCATATTTTTGTGATCCAACACTTTACTCACTGCACCACCTCCTGGCCTGCAAGTAGCCTCTCCATCCATCCAAGAGATTTATTATTATTTATTTAAATATTTTAATTGTCTTTATTTTTTTTATTGAATAGAAAGTCAGAAATTGAGAGGGGAGGGGATGATAGAGAGGGAGAGAGACAGACACCTGCAGCCCTGTTTTACCACTCTCAAAGCTTTCCCCCTGGAGGTGGGGACTGGGGGCATGAACCATGACCCTTGCACATTGTAACATGTGCACTCAACCAAGTGTGCCACCACCTAGCCCCTTAAATATGTTTTTAATTGCATTTATATGGGGCTGGGTGGTGGCGCACCTGGTTGAGTGCACATGTTATAGTGTGCAAGGACCCCAGTTCGAGTCCCTGGTCCCCACCTGCAGGGGGAAAGCTTCACAAGTGGTGAAGCAGTGCTGCAGGTGTCTCTCTGTCTCCTCTCTCTATCTCCCCCTTCCTCTCAACTTCTGGCTGTTTCTATCAAATAAATAAAGGTTAAAAATATTTTAAAAAATAAATAATTACATTTTTTATTTATTATTGTATAGAGACAGAAATTGGGAGGGGAGGAGGAAAGTAGAGAGGGAAAGAAACAGAGATAACTGCAGCTTGCTTCATCACTCATGAAATTTTCCCCCTGCAGGTGAGGACTAGGGGGCTTGAAACTGGGTCCTTATGTAATGTGCACAGTTAACCAGGCATGCCACCTTCCCAGCTGTCCATCCATCCATCCATCCATCCATCCATCCGTCCGTCCATCCATCCAAGAGATATATTTATGAGAGCTATAAGAGAGAAAGAGATGCAGGGGAAGAGAGGAAAAGAATATCACTCTATAGTGACTGAATTTAGGACCTCACACTTGAGAGTTCAATGTTTTCTCCATTGAACCACCTCTCGGACCAGCTAAGCATTAATAGTATTTCCTAATACCTCTCAGGTATATGCAGCCAATATTGAGAATCACTGATCTTGGTCAATGTAATCCATTCCTATCATCAATGTTTTACTTAAATAAATAAATAATAAATCTCTTGGATGGATGGATGTATGTAGAGACTACTTGCAGCCCAGGAGGTGGTGCAGTGGTAAAGTGTTGGATCACAAAACTATGAGGATCCAAGTCCAAGTCCATCATTGCATGTTCCAGATCGATGCTCTGGTTCGCTCTCTCTTTTTCTCACCCTTTCATAAATAAATCCAAGAAAGAAAAAAATGTACTATTTAGGATCAGAGAGATAGTATAGCAGTGTATGCAAAAGATTTTTCTGTCAGAGACTTTGAGGTTTCAGCTTCAGTGCCTGATACCACTACAAGCAAGAGCTAAGAAGTGCTCTGATAGAAAAAAAAAATAATGAAAGAAATACTTATTTAAAAAAAAAAATTATTATTTATTTTCCCTTTTGTTGACCTTGTTGTTTTGTAGTTGTAGTTATTGTTGTTGTTGATATCATTGTTGTTGATGTTGTTGTTGTTGGATAGGACAGAGAGAAATGGAGAGAGGAGGGGAAGACGGGGAGAGAAAGACAGACACCTGCAGACCTGCTTCACCACCTGTGAAGCGACTTCCCCTGCAGGTGGGGAGTGGGGGGGTGTCAAACCAGGATCCTTACACTGGTCCTTGTGCTTTGCACCACGTGTGCTTAACCCACTGCACTACTGCCCAACTCCCGAAAGAAAAACTTACTACTGTTTGTGCCCCACAACAATTTTATTATAATCCCTAGAAGACCAAGTCAGATTTTTTTTAAAAAAAAGATCCCCAAGTGATTCCAATTTACAATCAAAAGTAAGAACTACTGGCTTATATCTTCTGATGTCCCAATTAATATCATTAGCACTACCTAGAAACCTTCTGCAGGTACAAATTCTTCCACTCCATTATGCAAGACTTCATAAATCAGAAATCTGGAGGTGGGAGTGAGTTGAAATCTGGAGGTTGGGCCTATATTCCTTCTTTAAAATAGTCTTTAATGGGCGGGGGAGACAGCACAATGGTTATGCAAACAGACTCTCATGCCTGAGGCTCCTAAATCCAAGGTTCAATCCCCCCCCACCACAAACCTGAGCTGAGCAGTGCTCCAGTGTTTCTCTCTCTGTCCCTCTCTCTCTGCATCTCTCTCTAAAATAAAATTAATAAAAAAATTTTAAAAAATAAAATAAAATAGTCTTTAATATCACATTAGAGAGGGTGGGGGTAGATAGCTTGATGATTATGCGAAGAGACTCTCATGCTTAAAGCTCCAAAGCCCCAGATTCAATCTCCCACACCACCATAAGCCAGAACTGAGCAGTGCTCTGTTAAAAATAATAATAATAGGGAGCCCGGTGGTAGTGCAGCGGGTTAAACACACGTGGCGCAAAGCACAAGGACCAGCAGAAGGATCCCGGTTCAAGCACCGGCTCCCCACCTGCAGGAGAGTCACTTTACAAGCGGTGAAGCAGGTCTGCAGATGTCTATCTTTCTCTCCCCCTCTCTGTCTTCCCCTCCTCTCTCCATTTCTCTCTGTCCTATCCAACGACGACATAAATAACAACAATAATTACAACAATAAAACAACAAGGGTAACAAAAGGGAATAATAATAATAAAGCAACAATAACAATAATAATAACATCACTGCCAGGACACTCCATACCCTATTCACATAGGTTGGTCTCATGCCAGGATTCACATCACTTTCTCATTGTCTCAAGTCTTTTCACCATTTTATTTAAAATATGATTTTAGTAAGAGAGACATGGGTGGGAAGGGTATCCCATATACAGTTCTCTTGGTGTTATTTCTACCCAATCCTTCCTAGTCCCTAATAATTATTAAGTCAAACAAAAGTCAACTCTCCCAGAGTCGTATATAACTTTTGAGACATAGCACTCATAGCATTATTGTAATTTAAAAAATAAAAGGACTTTTCAAGAGGTGCAGCTGCTGCTGCTTGGCATTGGTTTAAAACAATCAAAGTTTATTACATGGCAGTACAGCAGTCTGGAACAGTATATTTTAGGTACAGCAAGGTAGATAATTATTGTTAGAAGAGTAGGACAGGTCCGTGAATCTATACCTTACCAAAGTTCAGCTCCCAGGATAGGAAGCATGGCTGGTCCTTGGGAAGTCAGGCCAGCCTGAGCGAAAGCAGGAGAAGGAGCCGGGGAAAAGGGCTAGCCTTCTGGCTGCCTGTAAATTCAATCATTTGATTTATCTAAGTCCATCAGGCGTATGCTCATTGTATTGTCATGGTCAGCCTCGGCTATACACTAATCAAGTCCCAAAGTCCTATTCACAGGCTGTGTCACAACACTATGTGAATAATATAATCTGTGCATAGGGACTGGGCAGTGGTGTACCTGGTTGAGTGCACGTTACAGTTCACAAGGACCCAAGTTTGAGCCCCTAGACCCCACTTGTAGGAGGAAAGCATTGCCAGTGGTGAAGCAGTGTTGCAGGTGTCTCTCTCTCCCTCTGTCACCCCCTTTCCTCTTGATTTCTGGCTGTCTCTATATCCAATAAATAAATAAAGAATAAAAAAATTTAAGTATATAATCTGTGCATGCTGAGAAAGAGAAACATTTGATTCTTTCATAATCATAATTTCACCCCTCACTTAAAAGATAGTATCTTATTTTCCAAAGCAATGTCAGTTCTTTTTATTGTCTAGTTTTCAAACTGCCTATGAGGCATTTTTTCAAAACAAAGGACCTTTATTTAGGCTAGCAAAATGGCTTATTTGAATAGTTTGCTACTTTATCATGTGTACAACAACCAAGGTTCAAGCCTGGCCCCCAATGCATTGGAGTAAACTTTGATGCTGTGGTCTCCCTCATCCTCTCTTCACCTCTGTCTCTCTGTCCAAACAAGTCAGCCTGGGAAGCTGGGCAGTGGCACACCTGAATGAATGCACATTTTACCAAGTGCAAGGACCCAGGTTCAAATTCCCACTTTGCACCTGCAGAGGGTCTGTTTTATGAGCAGGGAAACAGGTCTGAAGGTGTCTATCTTTCTCTCCTCTCTAGCTCCTTGTCCCTGGAAAAAAGTGGCTGCTGGGAGCAATGGATTCGTATTGCTGGCACTAAGAACCAACAGTAATCCTGATGGCAAAAAAGCAGGAGAAGGAGAAGAAGGAATTGGCCTAAAGAAGTGAATCCCTAGAGACAATAAATAAATAAATGAACAAACAACATTTCAAATTAGTTTAAGGATCAGGCCTATATTAAGCTATTTATCTCTCATGTGCTTATCACTGGGATTCCTTTCCTGCACAGTTCCTCTGCTTTTGTACAAATTTTCTTCCCAACTGAATTATTATTATTATTTACTGGATAGAGACAGCCAGAAATTGAGAGGGTAGAGGGAGATACAGAGGGAGAGAGAATGAGAAACAACCTGCAGCTCTGCTTCACCACTCACAAAGCTTTCCCGTTTTAGGTGGGGGTTTGGGGCTTGAACCTGGGTTCTTGTGCATTTTAATATGTGCACTCAAACAGGTGTGCCACCACCCAGCCCTGCAATTGAATCTTGATAGAGAGTAAGAGACAATGAATCAGAGAAAGATGTAAAGACACCATAGCACTGCCCCATGGCTTGCTTAAGAAGCTTCCCCTTGTAGCTGTTCCCATGTGGTAGATGTGGCTTGAACCTAGGCCCTCTTAAACAGTTCAGTGTGTGATCTACTGAGTTATTTTTCCTGTCCCCAGCCACCTACCTATGGTCACTGTTTTGCTACACAAAGACCAAGCTTTGGAATTATCCCATGACTTTACTCTGTGCCAAATTAAATTCTTGTAGGTGTCATCCTCCTACTACTCTTTACAAAATTAAATTCTTGATTAAGGCCTCATACTCCCACTACTCTTGGAGAAGAGAGGCTACATGAAGACTTATCCTCAGATACAAGCAGTCCTCCATCTTAATGGGTGGGGGTGGGACTGGGGAGCTTTGCTTTCCTAGTTACATAAATAACATATTCTCATAGAAACGTGTTCCAATTTGTTCTTTTTGTTTTTTTTTTTGCTACTGACCTTTTGCATTTTTATCTGTTCAAGGTTGAACACTTGCTTGGTGCCCTGTGGGATCATCTGCTACTAAGCATTTTTTAGAACCATGTAGGGGAGGGAGAACAACAGCACTCACAGGTTGTCTGGCACCCAAAAACCTTTCCACTAATCTTGCAAACAATAGTTTGCATTTTGTACATGGCTGTTATTTCAAAAAGGGAAAAAAAAACAGATATACACTGATCTGGAATCTTTTATAAAGTTATGTTTAAAAAATTAGAGGAAAGTGTTGATTTAGTAGCCTAATTTAATGTCTTGTTCAAGTTGCAAAATAAAATTTATATTTTTCTACTAGTGATATGATCTCAAACACCTACGAAAGAACTATCCTGTGAAACAGATTAAGACATTTACAATGCCATACTGCTGTAAGTATAAAGGCATTTATGTAATGCTTTTATATGAATTTCATATATCTGCAGATAGGTAGAGTACAAAGGCAGAAAAAGCTTTTGGACAAATTCAGCAGAGACAGTTTGGCAGAACCTCACTGTAAGATGTGTCAGCCACTCCATATCCTTTTTTTTTTTTTTTTTTTTTTTTTTGCCTCCAGGGTTACTGTACCTGCACTATGCTCCTACAGCCATTTTTTTACATTTTACTGGACAGAACAGAGAGAAGTTGAGAGAGAAGGGGAGGACAGTGAGGAATAGAGAAAGCAAGACGCATGGATACCTGCTTCACAACCCTTGTGAATTGACCCCCTGCAATATGGGGAGCTGGGGCTCCAACCTGGATCCTTACCCCGGTCTTTGTGCTTTGTACTATGTGTGCTCAACCCAGTGAGCCACTGACCACCCCCTCCACATCCCCTCATTTCTCTCACTGCTAATAATGTAGTGAAGTTTATTTCTCAACCCTGAGACTCCAACAAAACTCTGCTCCCAGGCATACAGTGAACCCCTCCCCTGTACAGTTTTTTGATACAAGTTACCAATGTCAAGGACCCAGTTTTGAGTACCCAGTTCCCATCTACCGGAGGGAAGCTTCAGTGCTGCATGTGCTCCCTCTCTCCCACTATCTTCCCCTCTCTTATCCTATTTCTCTCTGTCTCTATCATAATTTTAAAAAATTGTAATGTAGGGGCCAGGTAGTGGTGCGCCTAGTTGAACAAACATATTGCCACATGCAAGGATCCCAAATTAAGCCCCCAGTTCCCATCTATGGGGGAGTTTCCTAAGCATTGAAGCAGTTCTGTAGATGTTTCTCTTTATCTATCTATCTTCCCTCCCTCTCTCTCTTTTTTTTTTTTTTTTCCTCCTCCAGGGTTATTGCTGGGCTCGGTGCCTGTACCATGAATCCACCGCTCCTGGAGTCCATTCCCCCCCCCCCCTTTTGTTGCCCTTGTAGCTTCGTTGTGGTTATTATTATTGCCCTTGTTGATGCAATTCGTTGTTGGATAGGACAGAGAGAAATGGAGAGAGGAGGGGAAGACAGAGAAGGGGAGAGAAAGATAGACACCTGCAGACCTGCTTCACCGCCTGTGAAGTGACTCCCCTGCAGGTGGGGAGCCGGGGGCTCGAACCGGGATCCCTAAGCCGGTCCCTGCGCTTTGCACCACATGCGCTTAACCCACTGCGCCACCGCCCGACCCCCCCCTCCCTCTCTTAATTTCTCTGTCCTATCAAATAAAAAATAAGTAAAAAAAAAATTTAAAAAGTAAACTCTTTAATTATACAGTGTGTGGGCATCCTATTCCAGATAGGAATGAGAAAATTCTATAAGTTCTCTAAATATTGCAGCCTGAAAAAACACCAACAATTAAAGGGGCAAGAGGAAGCAGGTGATTTTGGGAACCATCTCACATTATGAATTATCTCTCATCTCCCCATGATAGGTGTCTGAAAGACATTCTTGCTCTCAGTCTTCTCCATCATCATATACCAGCACTTAGAGCCCCTCTATCCCATCCCTTTCTGTCCTTCCCGGGAGTTCTTTGCTTTGGTGCAATACCCTACACCCTAAATTGTAATTCTTAGCAGTACAGTGATTAATACTGAAAACTCTTCTTTGGCTTAACACCATAGACTCTCACCTAAGTGTTAAAGGATTTTCAGTGGATAAAATAGAAAAAGGAGAGGGGGGTCTGGCGATAGCGCAGTGGGTTAATAAGCACACATGGTGCGAAGCACAAGGACCGGCATAATGATCCCAGTTTGAGTCCCCCAGCTCCCCAGCTGCAGGGTGGGGGGGTCGCTTCACAAGAGGTGAAGCAGGTCTGCAGGTATCTATCTTTTTCTCTCACTGTCATTTCTTCCTCTTTTGATTTCTCTCTGTCCTATCCAACAATGACAGCAATGGCAACAATAACAATAATGACAACAAGGGCAACAATATGGGAAAAAAATGGCCTCCAGGAGCAGTGGATTCATAGTAGAGGCACTGAACCCCAGCAATAACCCTAGAGGCAAAAAAAAAAAAAAAAAAAAGAAAGAAAGAAAGAAAGAAAATGCTGTCTTATTAAATAATTTGGGAGGCACTAGGACCTCAATGGCACAGTCTGACAAAATGACAGGGGAAAGAAACTCTCCTCTCTTCAGAAAAGCACTCCACAAAAATCCAGTGATAACTTTAACATAGCCTAGAAACTTCTACCACAGGACAGAAACCTTCAGTGCAAAAAACAGTGGATTCCTTCAAATTAGGCATTGGTCCTATTAGGAGCTTTAAATGGACCCCAGGCACCAAATAAGGAAAATGAACATGACTCAATGGTGGTTGTGAGGTTGAAAGAGTATGTAGGAGACACTTGTAAGCTTCTTTCTCAAATAGTTGAGAAAGACTTTGAAGGCAGGCTCACAATTCAGCTGGCTGGGCAGAGTCTGTCAAGAGTCTGAGTACAGTGTGTATATCAGCTACTATAATCTATTATGAGAACCAAGATGATTTAGTTTGAAATATATAAATTATACTCCCACACATTTTCCTGAAGCCTCTTAAATTTGTTGTTGTTTAACTGCTGAACAAATAATGAGTATTAAGGAAACACTGTACTACATCATACTTTACTGTTTTATTAGAAATTTAAAAAAATTCCCAATAAATTTAAGAAATACTATAAACAGGAACTTGTGTGAAGATTTACTCTAATGTTAACATCTTAATAACTATAGGCAGTGTTATGTGGTCTGGGAGGTGGCGCAGTGGTAAAGCTTTGGACTCTCAAGCATGAGGTCCCGAGTTCGATCCCTGGCAGCACATGTGCCGAAGTGATGTCTGGTTCTTTCTCTCTCCATCTTTCTCATAAATAAATAAAATATAAAATAAAATAAAATATTTTTTAAATAAATAAATAACTATAGGCAGTATTAAAACCAGGAAACAGACATTGGTACATACACCGACTTTATATGAATTTTGCCCATTTTACATATAGTTTGCATGTGCCTAAAGTTCTGTATTTTTTCTTGTGTAAATTTGTATAACCAATGTAATGATCAAGATACAGAACCTAGAGAGCAGTCTCAACATCATAAACATCCCTCTTTCATCACCATAATAGTACACCCATCCTAATTCCTCTCAAACCATCCAACTGCATTCTTAACCCTTGGCAAAACATTACTTTATTCATTGAGAATGTTATATAAATGGAATGCTACAATACAAAACCTTTTAAGACTATCTTTCCTTAATTTTAATTTGCTTTTTGTAAAAGTTTTATTTATTTATGAACAAGGGTGGGGGTGGGGAGAGAGAGCCAGAGCATCACTCTGGTTCATGTGATAACAGGGATGGAACTCAGAACTCAGTGATTTGTCCACTGCTTGACCTTCCAGGCTATGAGATTATCTTTCTTAGCATAAAATCAGATGTTTCAATTTGAAGAATATATGTTTGCTTTTTTGTTGTCACAGGGGTTTTAGCACTCCAGAACTTTTAAAGATAGAGACAGAGTAACTTTAGAGGTGGCACAGTAAATAAAATATTGGACTCTCAAGCATGGTGTCCTGAGTTTGTTCTTCAGTACTGCATAAGCCAGAGTATCTTTTTCTTCCTCTCTCTCTTAATAAAAATAACAAAATAGAAAAAATATAATAAAAAACTCAAAAAGAAGAAGAGGATGAGGAAAAAGAAACAAACAGAGGGAAAGACATTACAGCACCAAAGTTTCCTCTAGTGTGGTGGGGGCAGGCTTGAATTTGGGTTACATGAATAACAAAACAAATGTACTTGATGAATGAAATAGTGGGGGTTGTATTGTTAAATGGGAATCTGGGGAATGTTATGCATGTAAAAAAAAAAAAAAAAAAGGAAGAAGAAGTAGAAACGCAAAGCAGAAATTGACTGAGTTTGGAGTATGACACCAAAGTAAGAAAGCAGAAGTATACTAGAGTTTGCAGTGAGTACCTCCCTAATACTTCCTCTCCACTTTTCCAAGCTTTGGGTCCATGATTGCTCAACAATTTGTTTGGCTTTGTATGTTAACTCTCTTTTCAAAAAACAAAAAAAAAAACAAAAAACAAATGTACTATTCAGGAGACTACTTTCCAAACCTCAAATAATTTTATTTATTTATTTTACCAGAATACTGTTTAGCTTTGGCTTAAGGTAGGATTAAACCTGGGATCTTGAAGGCTTAAGCATGAAAGTCTTCTGTATCGGGCGGTAGCACAGTGGGTTAAGCGCAGGTGGCGCTAAGCACAAGGACCAGCAGAAGGATCCCGGTTTGAGCCCCCGGCTCCCCACCTGCAGAGGAGTCGCTTCACAGGCGGTGAAGCAGGTCTGCAGGTGTCTGTCTTTCTCTCCCCCTCTCTGTCTTCCCCTCCTCTCTCCATTTCTCTCTGTCCTATCCAACAACAATGACATCAATAATAACTACAACAATAAAACAAGGGCAACAAAAGGAATAAATAAAATAAAATAAATTAAAAAAAAAAAAGTCTTCTGTATAACCACTATGCTATCTCCCCAGGCCGTTATATGTTAACTACTACCACATGTTGGAATATCTTTTTTGAAAAAAAACAATTTTTTATTTGTTTATTGTATAGAGACAGAAATTGAGAGGAAAGAGGATGATAGAAAGATTGAGAGACAGAGAGACACCTGCAACACTGCTTCACTACTCACAAAGCTTTCCCCCTGCAGGTGGGAACCAGGGGAGTGAACCCAGGTCCTTGGGCATTGTAACATGTGTGCTCAACCACGTGCGTCACCACCCAGCCCCTGGAATATCTTTTTTTTTTTTTTTAAGATTTTATTTATTTATGAGAAAGATAGGCGAGAGAAAGAACCAGACATCACTCTGGCACATGTGCTGCCTGGGATCAAACTTGGGACCTCATGCCTGAGAGTCCAAAGCTTTACCACTGCACCACCTCCCGGATCATGCCCCTGGAATATCTTAAGAGGCAAGTTCATTGGAGTAGGGCACCAAAATAAAAACCCTGGGTTGAGGGTGAGGGTGGATGTTCGGCTTCACCATTGGGGTGGGGGGTAGGGTGTGGGGGGGTGGGAGGGGGAGGAAGGGGAAGATACAGTCTTTTGGTGGTAGGTATGGTGTTTATGTACACTCATTAATTTGTAGTCATAAATCACTAATTAATATGAGAGGGGAAAAATTGATTGTAGGTCTTGAACTTTTTAAAGCAAAGACTGAGTCTTTTTCATACATACGCTGAGTCTTTGACATGTTGACTCTCTTAAAAGCTCAGACCAGGGAGAAGAGAAGCAACCAGTGGCACAGCTATATACAAATAATGTCAAAAGCCAGAAATTACGGTGATGTTGTGTATGATACAGCAAATCCTAAAACGGATACTTGAAAGTTAACCCAATTGCCAAATAATGTGATTATTACAATAACTATGTATTGTCTTCTTAAACCCTAAGACAGCAAGAACCTCCTGCTTCCTCTATAGAACCTATATTTCCCCCAGTCCTGGAACCTCTAGGGTGAGGCTCACTTTCCTGCATGCTTCTCTCAATTCATTCCAAATGATATTGCATCCACCGATCCCAACCTAATCAACACAATGAGTACCACCTCAGCATGCTTCACTTCAGACTGTGTCCAGACATGGAATGTCAACCCTTCAGCCTCATTACTCTGGTGAGGCCTTTCCTTTCTTCTTCTTCTTTTTTTAATATTTATTTATTCACTTTTGTTGCCCTTGTTTTATTGTTGTAGTTATTATTGATGTTGTCATTGTTGGATAGGACAGAAAGAAATGGAGAGAGGAAGGGAAGACAGAGAGGGGGAGAGAAAGACAGGCACCTACAGACCTGCTTCACTGCCTGTGAAGCTACTCCCCTGCAGGTGGGGAGCCATGGGCTGGAACTGGGATCCTTACGCTGGTCCTTGCGCTTTATGCTATGTGTGCTTAACCCGCTGTACTACCACCTGACTCCTGAGACCTTTCCTTTCATAGGATTCTCTAATTCCATTCCAGGTGGCTCAGTTCCTAACAAAGCCCCAAAACCTAGATATAGACCAGGTCCTGTGAGATAGAGAATATGTTCATATGTATCCATAAATGAGTGCAAAAAATATACCTGAAAGCAAAAGTACACAATAGTCTGCAGTGAGTCAGAATAAAGTTCATAATGGACTAGTGTCTACTTAGACTTAGATACCCTCATCACCTACTTCCTGTTACACTTCCCTCAATCACTCCCAAGCTATCCTTATCAAAGCAAGGACTGCAAAAGCTGAATAATGGCAAGAAATTGGCATACTTTAACCACGGCCCTTTAGTCACTATCAGGCCACCCCATCAGCTGGGGCCCTAATCAGGAAGTCCTGAGATTCCCATACAGATATGATGGGCCTAGACCTTGAATAAATCCTTCTCTCCATTGTTTCCTGTCATTTCTATCAGGAACAACAAAACAGACCCCTTTGTGGGTCCCCACAGGACCTTGCCCTTAACTTGGATCAACAATGGTAGAAAATGTCCCATCCTCAAAGGGAGGATGGACAACATACTCTATGCTACACCTGAGGAAGATGGGTCCTGATATTGGGGAAGCTTGGAACGTACCTACTCATGACCACAGAATGTGAGCTCAGATCTAGAGGGATGAAGAGGTCACATAGGCTCCTAAGCTGAATATGGGCCCCAGATCACATCACTGGGGTTTACGGTCAACAATATTTATACATATTAGGGAGCTACTCTCTTCCCTGATCCAGCTTTCTGGTCCTTTTTCCAGCCATGACATCATCTCCCCAGACAATAACTTGGATCCACCTACATATCAGATTTCAGGCTCAGGAAAAAAGAAAAAGGAAAAAAGAAAAAAACAAAACAAAACATTAGTATAGCCACAGGCCCTTTGGAATATAACTAAAATACGTCTACTAGCAATCTACAAAATGGAGACACCCCCCCAATTCTTCATCTGCACTATTCCAGCATTTGGTTCATGATTAATCAACAATTTGTTTGGCTTTGTATGTTAACTCTCTTTTCAGCCACCAGGTTCCAGATGCTAGCAGGATGCCAACCAGACTTCCCTGGACAGACAACCCCACCGATATGTCCTGGAGCTCTGATTCCCCAGAGCCCCACCCTACTAGGGTAAGAGAGAGGCAGGCTGGGAGTATGGATCATGTTCAGTGGGGAAGCAATTATAGAAGCCAGACCTTCCCCCTTCTGCATCCCACAATGACCTTGGGTCCATACCCCCACAGGGTTAAAGAATAAGAAAGCTATCAGGGGAGGGGATGGGATATGGAGTTCTGGTGGTGGGAATTGTGTGGAGTTGTAACCCTCTTATCCTATGGTTTTGTCAATGTTTCCTTTTTATAAATTAAAAAAAAAAGAGAGACAAGTTCAAAGGTTGCATTTTGTCTTAGCATAGAAATAGTCAGTGCGAGGGTGTGTCTTGTCAGATAAAGATATTAAAGGATAGGGAGGTTCAATCCCCTGCACCACCATAAACCAGGGCTGAGCCGTACTCTGGTAAAATAAATAAATAAAGGATTTTTTTCTTGCCTCCAGGATTATCACAGCACTATTATGCCGTGCTCCTGGAGGCTGTTGTTATTGCTATTATTGTTGTTGGATAGGACAGAGAGAAATGGAGAAAGGAAGGGAAGAGGAGGGGTGATATAGACACCTGCAGACCTGCTTCACCGCTTGTGAAGTGACCCCCCTGCAGTGAGGAGCCTGGGGCTCAAACCTGGATTAAGCTGGTCCTTGTCCTTGTGAGCATAACCTGTAGTGCTACTGCTTGGCCCTGAATTTTTTTTTTTTTTCACATCTTCCAGCCCTACTACAGGTATGATTCAATAGACAGGAAGAGAGTAAGACAGAGGGGTAGGGAACACACACACACACACACACACACACACACACACACACACACAAATACGACGGTCCCATTTGGTATCAGGGCTTGAACATAGGGCTTTGTGTATGCTCTACTGGGTGAGCTTTCTCCCACCATTTTAGGGAAATCTATTAGACAAGTTAGAACACAAACATAAGGACATTAAAATGTTGGAGTACTTATAATTGATTTTTGTAACTCATTTTTGACAAGTATGGAGCAATTAACAAATTAAAAGGGTAGAGAAATGGCTGAGTGGATAGAAAGCAGGATTTTCATGTCCGAGGCTCCAGGTTTGATTCCCAAGTACACAATGTACCAGGGTGGTACTCTAGACTCTCTCTCATGAAATAAAACAAATCTTTAGGGGGCAGAGAAATAGCTTATTGAGTAGGATGACTCATGCCTTGGCAGACCTTGAGGGTATGCTACAGTTAACACAGGAGGAATACCAGTGCTGAGGCATCTTATCCCTTCTCTCTTTTTACTTGAATGAAAAATCTAACTTGAAACAGTGAAATGTGGAACAGTGAAATGTGTGTATACATGACCTAGTAATGACAAAAAGGAAAAAAAACAATTTAAACAATTATCAAGTTAAAAAAGAAAAAGAAAAACAATTATCAAATTAATTCATTGCCTTCTTCACCATCAAGAAGCCAATATATAAAGGCCTGGGTGCTGGTACAAGGATAAAGGACTGGACTGGCGGGGATAGATAGTTTAATGGTTATGCAAAGAGACTCTCATGCCTGAGGCTCCAAAGTTCCAGGTTCAATCCCCCACACTATTCATAAGCCAGAGCTGAGCAGTGCTCTGGTAAAAATAAATAAATAAATAAAATTAAAAATTAAAAAAAAAAAATCACTGGACTCTCAAGCACAAGTTCTTAAGTTTGATCTTAGCACTGCACATGTCACAGGGATGTTCTGGATCTCTCTCTCATAAGCATATGGTTGACCACATACATTACCATGCTCAAGAACCTGGGTTCAAACCCCCAGTCCCCACCTTTTGGGGGGGAAGTTTCACAAGTGTTGAAGCAGTGCTGCAGGTCCTGTCTCCATCTACATCTCCCCCTTTAGTCTCAATTTATCATTGTCTCATATATATGAAAAAGAAAACAAAAGAAGCCAGTATATAGAACATAAAGCTCTCAAGCCAAATTAGGTGTGAGGGATGGTTTATATCTGATCATTTAGAAAATTTAGAATTTTAAATTGGAATTACAAAAGATCATGGATAAGGAATAGATAGGATTTATTCCAGATGTGGTCCTAGATGATTAAATCCCATTCTATTTACTGTTTTTGAATCAGAGAGACTCACAAACTCATGGACCTCAATCCAAGAAAAGTGTATTACCAGGGCTAGATTGACTTTTTCAGACTGAAAAAGAGAGAGAGGAAAAGATATCACAGTGTATAAATTCTCCTATATAGTTCACCAGGGGCTAGAACCTGCATTGCACCCATGGCTAAGTAGGTACCCTTCCAGGTGAGCTATTTATTATTATTATTATATTTATTTATTGGATAGAGACAGTCAGAAATTGAGAGGGTAGAGGGAGAGAGAGGAAAAGAGATACCTGCAGCACTGCTTCATCACGTGCAAAGCTTTCCCCCTGCAGGTGGGACCAGGGACTGGAACCTGGGACTTTGCAAAATTGTAACATGTTCATTCAACCATGTGAGCTATCACTGTGCTCCCATTATAAGTGTTTTGTCTGGGAGTTGGGTGGTAGAGTGGTGGGTTAAGCGCACGTGGCCCCTGTCCTATCCAACAACGACAACATCAAGAACAACAACAATAAAACAACTAGGGCAACAAAAGGTAAAAAATAAAAAGTGTTTTGTCTTCTTTTTTTATTAACCAGAACACTGATCAGCTAAGAATTATGGTGGTGCATGGGACTGAACCTGGGATTTTGGAGCCTCAGGCATGAGTCTTTTTGCATAACCATTTTGCTATCTACCCCCTCTCAGAAGTATAATCAAGAGGCAGGTGAAAGGGAAAAGTCTTATCTTGTTTTCTGTTGAGAATTATTTTCATATAGCTTCTGTTGTAAAAGTTTCTGTAAGATTTTAGGGGATGCCATGAAGTTTTGTTTATGTTAGTAAAATAAGCTGTTTTTAAAATAAGCCCTATGGAGGCTTTACTGTTAATAATATGGGTATAATGGAATTGCATTAAACTTATATAGTCTTCCAAATTTGAGTGTCAGTTGTTATTGTCCTCTTCTTTCCCTTCTCCTCAAGCAATAACAAATGTTTAATGCAGCTGGTTGGGCAATGGTACACCCGGTTAAGTGCACATATTACCACGTGCAGGGACCCAAATTAAAGGACCCAGTCCCCACCCACAGGGGGAAAGCTTTTACTTTTAAAAAAAATATTTATTTATTTATTTATTCCCTTTTGTTACCCTTGTTGTTTCTTTTTATTGTTGTACTATTGTTGTCATCGTTGTTAGATAGGAATGGAGAGAAATGGAGAGAGGAGGGGAAGACGGGGGAGAGAAAGATAGACACCTGTAGACCCGCTTCATGGCCTGTGAAGCGACTCCCCTGCAGGTAGGGAGCCAGAGCTTGGAACCGGGATCCTTCCGGGGGGGTCCTTGTGCTTTGCGCCACCTGCGCTTAACCCGCTGCGCTACCGCTGGACTCCCGGGGGACAGCTTTATAAGTGCTGCAAGTGTTCTTCCTTCTCAATTTCCGTCCTATCAAATTAAATGAATAAAGTTAATAAATGTATAATAATGTGCCAAACCTGGTTGAGTGCACATGTTACAATGCACAAGGACCCTGACTCAAGCCCCAGGTTCCCACCTTTGGGGGAAAGTTTCACAAATGGTGAAGCAGGCCTATAGGTATCTCCGTTCCTCTTTATGTTCCTCTTTAGGATGCAGGTTCACGTCCCTGTCCCCACTTGTAGGGGAAAGTTTTGTGAGTGGTGAAGCAGTGCTGCAAGTGTCTCTGTTTCTCTCCCTTTGTATCTCCCCTTACCCTCTCAATTTCTGGCTGTCTCTAGCTAATAAATATAATAAATAAAAAAAATAAAAATATATATGGCCAGTTCATTTTAGATAGACCTCACATTATAATTTTTTTAATTTTAAAATCTTTTAGCCATCTTAAGATTATGAGAGTCCCCACCTACAGGGGGAAAGCTTCATGAATGGTGAAGCTGGGTTGCTGGTGTCTCTGTCTCTTTCCCTCTCTATCTCTCCCTCCCATCTCAATTTCTCTCTGTCTCTATCCAGTAATAAATAAAAAATAAAAATAAATTTTTAAAAATATTATGAGAATTCCTACATTTTACCTTTTTTTCTTAAAATCTGTTCCAAAAGGTTTTAGCTTTAAAAAAATTATTTTGGCATTACTTATCAAATTTGTAAATTCTTATATACTCATATAAAATATTCTTACATTCTTATATACTTTTATATGATGCTTATATACTTCTAAAGTTTTATTTAGTAGATATGTGTGGGAAGATGTTCATATATACATGATCTTCTTGGCAATGTTGTTATTTTGAGTAGTTAGAATCAACAGGGACAAAGAGGCAGCATAATGGTTCTGCATAAAACTTTTATGACTGAGGCTCCAAGGTGCCAGGCTTAATCCCCAGCCATATGCTAGAGGTGAACAAAAGTATTAACTAGATAAAAAGTACTGATAAAAAAAAAAAACTCAGGTGGGTGGGTGGCGGGGGGGGGGGGGGGGGAACATAGGTCCAAGAAGGATGACAGAGGACCTAGTGGGGGTTCTATTGTTATATGGAAAACTGAGAAATGTTATGCATGTACAAACTATTATATTTACTGTTGAATGTAAAACATTAATTGCCCAATAAAGAAATAAAAAAAGAATTTGTCATAGGATCTTTAAGTGAAAAAGCATACTGAAATAGGGCTGCATGTATGAAGACCTATGGTCTTCATATGTGTGTGTATTAAACAAACAATCAGGGATAGGCGGTGTCTATCATTCCCTTTCTTTTTAAAAAATATTTATTTATTCATTTATTTTCCCTTTTGTTGCCCTTGTTTTATTGTTGTTATTGATGTTGTCATTGTTGGATAGGACAGAGAGAAATGGAGAGAGAAGAGGAAGACAGAGAGGGGAGAGAAAGATAGACACCTGCAGACCTGTTTCACCGCCTGTGAAGGGACTCCCCTGCAGGTGGGGAGCCAGGGGCTCCAACTGGGATCCTAATATCGGTCCTTGTATCTTTCTTTTTTTCTTTCTTTTTTTTAAATTTATTTCTTTATTGGGTAATTAATGTTTTACATTCAACAGTAAATACAATAGTTTGTACATGCATAACATTCCCCAGTTTCCCATTTAACAATACAACCCCCACTATGTATCTTTCCCTTTCTATGTCACCCTTCCCTCTCAAATTTCTTTCTCTGTATGCAAAACAAGTCTATATACACACACATACACACACACATACACACAGAGATAATACTCATATATGTGTGTGTAAATATACACATATACATGAGTTGACTCAATCATCAAGACTGGATGGATTTCTATTTATCCTTTTCTTAATTATTTTGGCTAGAGACGAAGATAAATTGAGAGGAGACAGAGGGAGAGGGAGAGACAGAGAGAGAGAGAGAAAGAGAGACACCTGTAACATTGCCTCTTGTCTCCTGAAGTTTCCCCCTTGCAGGTAGGGAGGGCTTGAATTTCAATCCATGTGTGCTCAACCGAGTTGTGCTAACACCAGCTCCCTCTTTCTTAAAATTTACCTTTCCAAACTGAGACACAGAGACAGACACAGGGACCACAGCACCACAGCTTCTTTTAGTGTGATGGGGGCTGGGGTGGAACCTGAGTCATGTACAAGGCAAAGGAGACACTTTCCAAGGCAGTTATTTCTCCGGCCCATGGATCCTTATTTTCTTGGTTATGAGTGCTTGCCATTGAGGGGGCAAGAAAACATTCACTGAATGATGGATGAATTGAGTTTAAATCTTCTTGGTAGCACCCACTTATTCAAAAATAGTACAGACAAATGAGTGAGATTCTTGTCCATGCTTTTCAAACAAGGAGGCTGAGAAGGAGCAGTCCTCCTTTCTAAAGTCAGATTAAAAATTGACTGAAGATAGTGTTTTATATTATCGTTCGTATTTTGGTGATGTGAGAAATGAAAAATCATTCAATTTCAGAACTGCATAGACAGAGAAAACTGCCAGCGCCCCACACTTGTTCAGACTAGAAGTAAAACGCCTGCTTTGGTGACAAGCGTTTCCTGACTTTGAAACAGTGTTTAAATCACTTTATTCGTGTCTAAATTTTCATCGGGAAAAACGAGATCACTCCCGCCTAGTTTTTGCCAGTTTACATCCAGGACTGTAGGAACTATTATTATAGCAAGGACGGCGGCATACGTGGCCTTTCCAGGTCGTGCACTTACTGTTTCCTGTTAATTCAGTAACTACAGACCGTCGGGTCGAAAAGCACCCGCCGGAGACTAAAAACGTACGGGGCCGTCGCCTGGCACTTCACTCCCCTTCAGTCCATCCGCACCGCTCGCACCTTCCCGGTGCGGGTCCCTCTCGGGAGCGCGCTGCCGTCGGGTTGCGGAGCCCGGGGCCCGGAACTCGGAACCCGGAGCCCGGAGCCCAGAGCCCAGAGCCCGGAGCCCGGCACCCTCCGAGTCAGCCACAGGACCGCCCACGCGGGGCATTTGCACCGCACTTCTGGGGTCCCCGAAGCTTTTCTGGCCGGTAGAGGGAGTTGTTGGAGCCAGGTCGCCAGGGCCGAGAAGCCGGAAGGCAGTGGAGCCCGCAGGGGGCGGGCGGGGCGAGGGAGCGGGAAGTACAAGGCGCGCGCGCCCGCGAGTCCCGGAGGGACGGGGTGCGCGCGCCCTGCGAGGAACCGGGAGGCGGAGTTTGAAGCGCACTCGCAGGAAGAGGGCGCCACGGAGCCGAGGCGGAGGGCGACTTCGGGCGGGGCTGAGGGCAGGGCGTGACGCCGAGGGGCGGGGAAAGGCGAGGCGAGGACGCGCTTGCGGGGTGGGGAAGGCGGGGGCGCGGCGGTGGCGGGAGCGTCCCTGGTCTCCGCCCCTGTTTCCCACTCCTTCCACCTCCGACCGGCCGAGGCTTCGGGAGAGGTGCCGCTCGCGCGTCTCCGGAGCCGCCCTGCTGCCGCCGCCGCCCTCCGGCCGCGGCGGGCCGCCCAGCTCCTTGCTCGCTGTGCTGCTCCGTCTGGGCCATGGATGGGTAAGTGCTCGGCGGTGCGACGACCAGCGCTCGTCCCCCTTCCTTTCGCCTCCAGCCCGACGTGTCGAAACCGGGAAGCCGGACGCTGCTGCACTGGCCGCCAGGGCGGCGATGACCCAGCCCGACGGCTTGGCTTCCGGGCGCCTCCTCGGGGAAGCCGGAGCCGCCTTCCCCCGCGGGACGCCCTGGTAGCGTCTGCCCCTTCCCACCCGCGCACGGGGGAGCGCATGCAAGGCCCGTGCGGCCGCCGGGTCGTGGGATTCGCTTCCCTTTCAGAGAGTTGGGGGAGCCCGGCCTCCCGACACTTCCTCTCAGAAAATGGTGCGCGGCGCTGGGGGAGGCGGAGGCGGCTCTCGGGGAGTAGCTGTTTACCGGTGAGGTGGGGCGAGCGCCGGAGCTTCCCCTAGCGGGGAGGCCAGTGGCCGCGGGCTGGCGGGCGGCGAATGCACGCGTCGGGACACGTCTGGGCGGCGACCCGGAGCCGGGGCCCCGCGAGGGGCGGCCGAGATCTCCAGACGCAGAGGTGTCTGGAGGTGACCATGGACACTTCCCCATGTAGCACCGCAAACTTGAGAATACTCTGTCGGGGATGTAAAACATTGTGTAACCCCCCCCCCCAAAAAAAAAAAAGCAAACTTAGAAAATGCTCTGCCGGAGATGTAAAACATTGTGCAAAACCCGCCCTCCCCCCCCAAAAAAAAAGAATGCTCTGCCGGAGATGTAAAACATTGTGTAAAGTTCAAGGTTTCACTGAACTTAATCAGATCCGTGATCAATGCGAATAGATCGCAAAGCACCTACAACCGTTTCTCAGAGGATCCAGGTTTTTGGGGGTGGGAGCTGACATGAATTTGATCTAATGAGAAATTGAGTAAAATTCATGGAAGGTCGTATTCTACCTACAATCAAGATCTTGACACGCACGCGCGCGCGCACACACACACACACACACACACACACACACACTCCTCCAGCTCTATTGGAGGTTTCAAATTCATTTATCTTTATTATGTATTTGAGGTTTGTTTGGCCTTTTGCATGCTTTCGGTGGCAAAATTTCTCTAAACTTGTTGGCTACAGAATATTTGAAACTTGAACATGTGTCGTGTGCATGTCGCCATACAGTTGATGATTATTGTTAGTCTTTGGAGTCGCCCAACAGTTTTTGCCTTCATTTATTCTAGTTTCTCAGTATTAAGTATTGGGATGTATTGGGATGGCTCATTTAAATGTAGATTGCACACTGCTGCATATATTAGACAAAGGGCAACCTTGATTTTATTTACGACTGCGATACTTTTCAAAGTCCTGCTTTTATTTGTTTGAAACTTCTTTTAGAATATTGTTGAAAGCTCACAACACATTACTTTGTATAATTACATTTTACACGTGTGCAAATTTTTGTTACTGTAATTTGTGGAATTATGTCACTTTCAGTTCAGGAAGGCTGTGAAATTATGTATTGTAAGTTGTCAGATGGCTTACATGATCTATTGAGACAAGCTAGTTTATGCTTTGGAAAATTTATATGATAATAACAAGAACTCTTGGGTTATGCCTCTTGACTTAGATGACTGGAAAGTGCAAGCTTACTCTTCTGGACAGTGGTTAGGAAGTAACACTTCACCCCATGTATGATTTTAAAGCTAATATTAATAACTTATTCACAGTAAACAGGTTAACAAAGCACAACAAAAATAACAGACTGAGAAAAGTATGGCTATCAGAGGGGAGGGAGAGGAGGATCAATTTGATAGTGGTGGATGTGTTTAGAACTTTGGTGGGGGTAGTGTGGTATATACATACTGGTACATATTGAGGTGTGAAGCTGTGTTCTGAAACTTAAATTGGATATGTGAATCACTAAAAACTTATTAAAAAGTTAGCTTATTGGTGTAAATAAGACAGATAGTGGAAGGTAAATTATTTTGGGATTCCAGTTTGCTATATAGCCTTTGTATCAGGACCATTGGTCAGAATTCTCACAGTTAAATTTCAGACAAATAAATTTCCAGTTTAAAACATCTGTGAAGAAAATAAGTGCATTTATTTAAAGTAGCTAAGTTTGCATCATGAAACAATCCATAGTGGTAAATGCTTTATTAAAATATAGCATAGAAAATAGAGGTTTTTTTTTTTTTTTTTTTTTTTGGTTTTGAGAGGCGAACTGGGTTTTTCTACACCTTTTTTCCGTCACCAGAAAACAACTTCCCCTTTCATTATTTTGGGTAGTTAAAACAAAAAGCCAACTAGTACTAGCAAACATACCTTTCTAGTTTCTCTTCAGACTCTGTCTTTTGTATATGGGTGTTTATTTCCTCCTGAGCTATTTTACAAATAGTTTGTTTTGAATTTTAGTTTATTAATGAAGGATCAAGAATCAGAGTATCTCTGTCATATGTGGTACTTAGGATTGAATTTGGAATTTCATGTGTGCAAGTTTAGAGATTTACCTGCTGTGCTACTTTCTGGGCTATAAGACATTATTTTTCTATTTAAGATTTATTAAGAGGAGACTAAGAGAACCAGAGCATCACTTTTGCACATTTTGTGCTGGTGATTGAACTCAGGACCTCATGCTTTTTATTCCAGTGCTCTAGCCACTCTGTACAGCACCTGATTTGCCACAAGTTTTTTTTTTTTTTTTACACGTATCTCTGAAAGCCTTTATATCTGTGTTTATTTTAACTGTAAGAGACCACTTTAGCTTTATTTTGGGTGGTAGATGCAAGTTTATAGGTATCTTCAATTTCTGTAAAGTTCATTCATTATTCATTTATATCTGGTTTAAAAGAATGAACTTTAGTAAATTTAAATTTTGACTTGGAGTTTTTATTTTCCCTTTTGTTGCCCTTGTTTTTATTGTTGTAGTTATTATTGTTGTCATTGTAAGATAGGACAGAGAGAAATGGAGAGAGGACAGGAAGACAGAGAGGGGGAGAGAGAAAGATAGACACCTGCAGACCTGTTTCACCACTTGTGAAGCGACTCCCCTGCAGGTGGGGAGGCGAGGGCTCTAACCGGAATCCTTCCGTTGGTCCTTGTGCTTTGCACCACGTGCGCTTAACCCACTGCACTACTACCCATATCCCATAAAGCTTTATTTTATACTCTGCTGTTGCTACTGTCTCATCACTTTTCTTTGTATTGGCATTTCACAACTCATTCTTATTTTTATTGTTAATATAGTGCTTTTTTCTTTTCTTTAATCTTACTGTCTTTTAAGATCTTGTTCTCTAACTTTGTTTTCCATTTTCTCTTTTTTACTTTTCCCATACAGTGTTGTTACAGATCTTATAGCAGTCGGTTTAAAGGTAGGAATTTTTTACTATCCTTTCATACATACTTTAAAATTTTAGCTTTGACTCCCCTCACATCCCCAGTGGTGAAATTATTCACCTGTTAATATAAAATGATGTTTTCTTGTATGGTGATAATCAGTCCCCTTTCCTCCCAGTGCCCAAGCCCCAGTTGCAAAAAAAAAAAAAGAACAACAAAAACAATTACATATATGGTGGTTGGGGAAGTGGCTCAGCATGTAGAGTATAGGACTTGCATGCATGAAGCTTCAGGCTTGATCCATAACCCTGCATATATCAGATTAGTACTCTGACCTCTTTCTCTCTCTTTAAATAAATCTTTATAAAGCAACCTAAGATTTGGAGTTGTGGAATCTTTGAAGGATTGCTATGCCTACTTAACTGTGGGGGGAGGGGAGTATATCTTGATGATAAATGAAATAGAAATTGTATTGTTACATACAGGAACCATATTTGAATCTATGATTGTATTTCTGATAAATTATTTTGAGGCTGTGGTCCGGGAGGTGGCGCAGTGGATAAAGCATTGGACTCTCAAGCATTGAGGTTCTGAGTTCAATCCCTGGCAGCACATGTACTAGAGTGATGTCTGGTACTTTCTCTCCTATATTTCTCATAAATAAATAAATAAATAAAATAGGGAGTCGGGCTGTAGCGCAGTGGGTTAAGCGCAGGTGGCGCAAAGCACAGGGACAAATGTAAGGATCCCGGTTCGAGCCCTGGCTCCCCACCTGTAGGTGAGTCACTTCACAACTGGTGAAGCAGGTCTGCAGGTGTCTTTCTCTTCCCCTCTCTGTCTTCCCCTCCTCTCTCCATTTCTCTCTGTCCTATCCAACAACGACAACAACAATAATAACTACAACAATAAAACAACAAGGGCAACAAAAGGGAATAAATAAAATTAAAAATAAATAAATAAAATCTTAAAAAATTGTTTTGAGGCATGCAGTTTGAAAACAAAGATGAGATCCTACTCTGAAGAAAAATAAAAATGATTAATTCACTAGATAATCTTTTTTTTTTTTTTTTGAGTGGATTTTTGTTTATTTTGTTGGAGGGGCTAATGATTTACTATAGAGTTGTTGACTCCTGAGTCCTCTTTCCCTCCCTCCCTTTCTCCCTCCCTCCTTCCCTCCCTTCTTTCCTTCCCAATGATCAGGGTTATCACTGGGGCTCAGTGCTGGCACTACAAATTCCCTGCCACTGGCATCCATTTCTTCCCCTCTGTTATACTTGATAAGACAGAGAGAAATTGAGACAGTGAGGAGAAAGAAAGCAGACCTGCGTCACTGCTTATTAAGTGCCTCCCTGCAGGTGGGGAACCAGAGGTTCAAACCTGGATCCTTCCATGTGGGTCCTTGCGCTTTCTATTATGTGCACTTAACCAGGTGTGCCACTGCCTAGCCCCCTCAACTTCTTTCTGTCTTATCAAATAACATAAGAAGAAAGATTAGAGATAGATAGAATAAAAGGCCACTGGGAGCATCATGCATGGATTCATCACCAGGACTGAGTGATAACCCTGGTGGCAATAAAAAAAAAGAAGAAATATATGTATTCACATGACAGTTTTAATGATGTGTTGTTTTAGCTCTATGAAAAATTGTGTAAAATCCAAGTTCTTGATTTCCTCAAATTAACAGGCTTTAGAAAGGGTCTGACATCAAAACTTTCCAAATTTATAAACCATATTACCCCCTTCAGCCCACTGAAACTTACTTTTCCCTTGGTGCAGAAATCTTGGAAAGGCCACTGCCAGGTGTCTTAACTCTGCTCTTCAGGATCCTACTTTGACATTGTACCTCTAGCACATTACTATGGACAAACCTATAGTAACTCAAATCAGCAGAACCATCTTTCTTTCACCCAAGCTCCTGGGAGGTTGACTTCCTTGTAAAATATTTCCCTGTAGAAGACAATCTTTTTGTATATTTAAGTAGTGGAAATGTATTCGCCATATAAACTTCCTTAAAAATATATTTCTTACTTGTTAGCTCTAGAACTTCAGGCATGAAAATATGTACTTTTAACAGGCCAAGAAAAAGTGTGCGTGTGTGTGTGCAATTGAGTATATACTTAAATATGAAATTCATTATTTGGGGCCCGGGTGGTAGCATAGCGGGTTAAGCTCACATGGCGTGAAGCACAATGACTGGTTTGAAGATATGGTTTGAGTCCCTGTCTCCCCACCAGTAGGGGAACACTTTACAAACTGTGAGGCAGGTCTGCAGGTCTTTTATCTTTCTCTCACTCTCTCTGTTTTCCCCTCCTCTCTCAATTTCTTTCTGTCCTATCCAACAATGACAGCAATCACAACAATTACAACGGTAAACAACAACAAGGGCAACAAAAGGGAAAAAATTGCCTCTAGGAGCAGTGGATTCGTAGTGCAGGCACTGAGTCCTAGCAATAACCCGGGAGGCAAAAAATAAAAAATTTAAAAGAAATATATATGTAGTGTTCTGGGAGGTGGTGCAGTGATAAAGCTTTGGACTCTCAAGCGTGAGGTCCTGAGTTCCATCCCTGGCAGCACATGTACCAGAGTGATGTCTGGTTCTTTCTTTCTCCTCCTCTCTTCCTCATTGATAGATAAGTAAAATCTTTTTTTTAAAAAAAAAAGAAAGAAAAAAATATATTTGTATATCAAATGCAAACAAATAAAGTTCATTATTTCAGAGAAAAGAAGCAGTTTTTAGAGATTAAGTGGTTCACTATAAAATATCACGACAGCAAGATTTTAAATATTTTCTCCACTAATGTGTTTCTAGCATCTAATAAGTTCTTAGTTCATTCATGATGAATGAGTAAATGTCAGGTTCTCATATATTTCGTTGCTAGCTTTGGACTGGAATTCAAACCTAATTTCACTAGTGTTTCTTCTACTAAGAATATGCTATTTTGTAAGAGAATTAAGTTTTTCAAGTTGAAATATTTTTAGAAGACAGGTAAACATTGTAAGGCAGTTTAGGATCATACTGTGTGTGGATCTCACTATACGAAGTTGAACAGTAAACAAAATGTCAGTTTTTCAGCTTTTCCTAAATTGGGGAGAAAAAAAAGGCCTTCGGCACTACTCATATAAGGGTTTGTTTTGGGGGTCGGGCGGTAGCGCAGTGGGTTAAGCGCACGTGGCGCAAAGCACAGGGACCGGTATAAGGATCCAGGTTCCAGCCCCCGCTCCCCACCTGCAGGGGAGTCGCTTCACAAGCAGTGAAACAGGTCTGCAGGTGTCTATATCTTTCTCTCTCCCTCTCAGTCTTCCCCTCCTCTCTTCATTTCTCTCTGTCCTGTCCAACAATGAACGACATCAACAATAACAATAATAACCACCACAAGGCTACAACAACAAGGGCAATAAAAGGGGGAAAAAATGGCCTCCAAGAGCAGTGGAGGCAAATAACCCTGGAGGCAAAAAGAAAGTTTGTTTTACCTCTCTATACTATCTCTCGCTTGAAACTACTTTTTTTCTTTAAAGAAACAATGAAAAATGCTGCCATTATCTTTTTTTTTAATTTTAAAAAAATTATCTTTATTTATTGGATAGAGACAACCAGAAATTGAGAGGGAAGGGGGAGACAGAGAAGGAGAGACACAGAGAGACCCCCTATAGCCCCACTTAACCACTTCTTTTTTTTAAAATTTATTTCTTTATTGGGGAATTAATGTATTACATTCAACAGTAAATACAATGGTTTGTACATGCATAACATTCCCCAGTTTCCCATTTAACAATACAACCCCCACTATGTCATTTATCATCCTTCATGGACCTGTATTCTCCCCACCCACCCAACCCAGAGTCTTTTACTTTGGTGCAATACGCCAGTTCCATTTCAGGTTCTACTTGTGTTTTCTTTTCTGATCTTGTTTTTCAACTTCTGCTGAGAGTGAGATCATCCCATATTCATCCTTCTGTTTCTGACTTATTTCACTTAACGTGATTTTTTCAAGGTCCATCCAAGATCGGCTGAAAACGGTGAAGTCACCATTTTTTACAGCTGAGTAGTATTCCATTGTGTATATATACCACAACTTGCTCAGCCACTCATCTGTTGTTGGACACCTGGGTTGCTTCCAGGTTTGGGCTATTACAAATTGTGCTACCAAGAACATATGTGTACACAGATCTTTTTGGATGGATGTGTTGAGTTCCTTAGGATATAACCCCAGGAGAGGAATTGCAGGATCATAGGGTAAGTCCATTTCTAGCCTTCTGAGAGTTCTCCAGACTGTTCTCCACAGAGGTTGGACCAACTGACATTCCCACCAGCAGTGTAGGAGGGTTCCTTTGACCCCACACCCTCTCCGGCATTTGCTGCTGTTACCTTTTCTGATGTATGACATTCTCACAGGAGTGAAGTGGTATCTCATTGTTGTCTTTTTTTGCATTTCTCTGACAATCAGAGACTTGGAGCATTTTTTCATGTGTTTCTCGGCCTTTTGGATCTCTTCTGTGTGAATAGTCTGTCCAAGTCCTCCCCCCATTTTTGGATGGGGTTATTTGTTGTCTTGTTGTTGAGTCTGATAAGCTATATATGTTGGTTATTAAACTCTTATCTGATGTATGGCATGTAAAGATCTTCTCCCATTCTGTGAGGGGTCTCTTGGTTTGGGTAGTGGTTTCTTTTGCTGTGAAGAAGCTTTTTAACTTGATGTAGTCCCACAGGTTTATACTTGCCTTAGTTTTCCTTGTAATTGGATTCGTTTCATTGAAAATGTCTTTAAAATTTATGTGGAAATGAGTTCTGCCAATATTTTCCTCTAAGTATTTGATAGTTTGTGGTCTAACATCCAAGTCCTTGATCCACTTGGAATTTACTTTTGTATTTGGTGAAATACAGTGATTCGGTTTCA
Source organism: Erinaceus europaeus (assembly GCF_950295315.1). NCBI lineage: Eukaryota > Metazoa > Chordata > Mammalia > Eulipotyphla > Erinaceidae > Erinaceus > Erinaceus europaeus. Next base: position 80,564,332 of record NC_080171.1, on the reverse strand, counting down.
TTCTTCTGCATGTTTCAACCCATTGTTTCCAACACCATTTGTTGAGGAGACTCTGCTTTCCCCATGTAATAGTCTGGGCCCCTTTGTCAAAGATTAGATGTCCATAGGTGTGGGGCCTCATTTCTGGGCTCTCAATTCTATTCCACTGGTCAGTGTGTCTATTCATGTTCCAGTACCAAGCAGTTTTGATGACAATGGCCCTATAATACAGTTTGAGATCTGGGAGTGTGATGCCTCCAGTTCTGTTCTTTTTTCTCAAGATTGTTTTGGCAATTCTAGGTTTTTTCTGGTTCCAGATGCCATTATCTTTTTTTTTTTCATTTTATTTTATTTATTTTCCTTTTGTTGCCCTGTTGTCTTTTTATTGTTGCTGCTGTTGTTGTTGATGTTGTCATTGTTGGATAGGACAGAGAGAAATGGAGAGAGGAGGGGAAGACAAAGAGGGGGAGAGAAAGATACCTGCAGACCCACTTCGCCTGTGAAGCGACTCCCCTGCAGGTGGGGAGCCGGGGTCTCGAACCAGGATCGTTTCACCGGCGATGAAGAAGGTCTGTAGGTGTCTTTCTCTTCCTCTCTCTGTCTTCACCATCTCTCTTGATTTCTTTCTGTCCTATCCAACAACGAACGACATCAACAACAGTAATAACTATAACAAGGCTACAACAACAAGGGCAACAAAAGGGGGAAAAATGGCCTCTAGGAGCAGTGGATTCATGCAGGCACTGAGCCCCAGCAATAACCAAGGAGGCAAAAAAGAAAAATCATTTTATTGTGTGTTTGTGTGTGGGGTAATGACTTACAATACATTAGCTGAATATGGGTAGTTTCTTATCTTCTGTGGCTATTAATTTTGAGTTTCTTTAAATGAAGAACCAGCCATGAGTGATACTGAGCATGCTTCAATACCACACAAGATAGATCAGTGTCAGCATTTGGGTAACATGGATTTGTGTATACCCGTGTATTTTAAATTTCCAGCTCATACCTTAATTACTGTTAGCTAATCTACCTATCTATATTTTATCTCATTTACTTACTTTTTTTTTTTTTTTGATAGGGAGAGAGCAGAGATACTACTGCACTCCCTACCCTACTGTTCCTAAAGATTCCTTCATGAAGTTGTACATATATATTGAATGGTAACTGGGGGCTTGAATCTAGGTTCTTACATATAGTAGAATATATATTCTACTGTATGAGCCAGCACTTGGCGTCAACAAATTTTTAACATGAAGAACGTTCATATGTTAAAAGTCTTTCTGGTAAAGACAACAATGAGATACCACTTCACTCCTGTGAGAATGTCATACATCAGAAAAGGTAACAGCAGCAAATGCCGGAGAGGGTGTGGGGTCAAAGGAACCCTCCTACACTGCTGGTGGGAATGTCAGTTGGTCCAACCTCTGTGGAGAACAGTCTGGAGAACTCTCAGAAGGCTAGAAATGGACTTACCCTATGATCCTGCAATTCCTCTCCTGGGGATATATCCTAAGGAACCCAACACATCCATCCAAAAAGATCTGTGTACACATATGTTCTTGGTAGCACAATTTGTAATAGCCCAAACCTGGAAGCAACCCAGGTGTCCAACAACAGATGAGTGGCTGAGCAAGTTGTGGTATATATACACAATGGAATACTACTCAGCTGTAAAAAATGGTGACTTCACCGTTTTCAGCCGATCTTGGATGGACCTTGAAAAAATCATGTTAAGTGAAATAAGTCAGAAACAGAAGGATGAATATGGGATGATCTCACTCTCAGGCAGAAGTTGAAAAACAAGATCAGAAAAGAAAACACAAGTAGAACCTGAAATGGAATTGGCGTATTGCACCAAAGTAAAAGACTCTGGGTTGGGTGGGTGGGGAGAATACAGGTCCATGAAGGATGATAAATGACATAGTGGGGGTTGTATTGTTAAATGGGAAACTGGGGAATGTTATGCATGTACAAACTATTGTATTTATTGTTGAATGTAAAACATTAATTCCCCAGTAAAAAATAAATTAAAAAAAAAGTCTTTCTGGGCTATCTTCCTTTTTGTTGTTGGGGCTTCATTGCATTGGGTGGACTTTTACAGAGAGACGGTGGGAGAGAGGGAAAAACACTATGTTTTTTTCTAGTACTGGGGGCTGGCTTGAACCAAGGCTGTGATGGCAGAGCGGGCACCCTCCCAGGTGGGTATCTTGTTGTTAGTCCTGTCATATTTATTTATTTTGCCTCCAGGCTTATGACTGGGGCTTCATGCCTATGCTATGAATCCACTGCTCCTGAACACCATTTCCCCCATTTTTTGTTGTCATTATTATTGTTATTGCTGTTGTTGTTGGATAGGACAGAGAGAAATTGAGAGGTGGGGAAGACAGAGAGGGAGAGAGAAAGACAGACACCTGCAGACCTGCTTTACCACTTAAGTGACGCCCGCCCCCTGTAAGTGGGAGCCAGGAGCTCGAACCAGGATCCTTACATTGGTTCTTGCTGGTCTTGTGCTTCACACTAATAACCCACTGCATTACTGCCTGGCTCCCCTCTTCTCATTTTAAATGATTAAATGAGTATTAAAAGCTTAGGTTTAAGCGCAGGTGGCGCAAACCCCAAGATCGGCATAAGGTTCCCGGTTCGAACACCGGCTCCCCACCTGCAGGGGAGTCGCTTCACAGGCAATGAAGCAGGTCTGCAGGTGTCTATCTTTCTCTCCCCCTCTCTGTCTTCCCCTCCTCTCTCCATTTCTCTCTGTCCTATCCAACAATGACAACAACAATAAAACAACAAGGGCAACAAAAGGGAATAAATAAATAAAATAAATATTTTTTAAAAAAGTCTTTAAAAAAATTTTAAAAAATTAAAAAAAAAATAAAAGCTTAGGTTTTGGGAGTTGGGCGGTTGCGCAGAGGGTTATGTGCAGGTGGCGCAATAAGTATTCCAGTTCGAGCCCCCGGCTCCCCATCTACAGGGCAGTCACTTCACAAGCAGTGAATCAGGTCAACAGGTGTCTATCTTTCTCTCCCCCTTTCTGTCTTCCCCTCTTCTCTCATTTCTTTCTGTCCTATCCAACAGCAACGACATCAATAATAAGTTCAACAATAAAACAACAAGGGCAGCAAAAAAGGAACAAATAAATATTTTTTTAAAAGCTTGCTTTTGGGGGTCGGGCGGTGTGGCGCAGTGGGTTAAGCGCATGTGGCGCAAAGCGCAGGGACCGGCGTAAGGATCCCGGTTCGAGCCCCCGGCTCCCCACCTGCAGGGGAGTCGCTTCACAGGCCGTGAAGCAGGTCTGCAGGTGTCTATCTTTCTCTTCCCTTCTCTGTCTTCCCCTCCTCTCTCCATTTCTCTTTGTCCTATCCAACAACGAATTGCGTCAACAAGGGCAATAATAATAACCACAACAAAGCTACAACAAGAGCAACAAAAGGGGGGAAAAAAAAGCTTGCCTTTTTAGGGAAGTCTCTAAATAACTTCTGGTAGTTATCATACCTGTCTGCATAGCAAAGAACAACAGAATATATTAAAAGTCGTTATGAAGATTTATTTTTCTGTTTCCTGGATTAGGGCTATAGCGTGTGGACCAAATTCAGTTAGTCACCTACTTTTTAAAAAAATTTCTTAATTGGGGGATTAATGTTTTACACTCGTTAGTAAATACAATAGTTTATACATGTATAACATTTCTTGGTTTTCACATAACAATACAATCCCCACTAGGTCCTCTGTCATCATTTTTGGACCTGTACACTCCATCCCAGGGTCTTTTACTTTGGTGCAATACATCAACTACAATTCAGGTTCTACTTGTGTTTTTTTCTCTTCTGATCTTGTTTTTCACCTTATGCCTGAGAGTGAGATCATCCCATATTCATCCTTCTGTTTCTGACTTATTTCACTTAACATGATTTCTTCAAGCTCCATCCAAGATGGGCTGAAAACGGTAAAGTCACCATTTTTAATAGGTGAGTAATATTCTATTGTGTATATATAAACCACAGCTTGCTAAGCCACTCATCTGTTGTTGGACACCTGGTTGCTTCCAGGTTTTGACTATTACAGATTTTGCAGCTATGAAATATGTGTACACAAATCTTTTAGGATGGATGTGTTGGGTTCTTTAGGATATATCCTCAGGAGAGGAATTGCAAGATCATAGGGTAGGTCCATTTCTAGCCTTCTGAGAGTTCTCCAGACTGTTCTCCACAGAGGTTGGACCAATTGACATTCCCACCAGCAGTGCAGGAGGGTTCGTTTGACCCCCACACCCTCTCTGGCATTTGCTGCATTCCAGGCCATAATAGCTGAAAAATTCTCTACTCTAGACAACATCAAAGACATAAAGATTCGAGAAGCCCAGAGGGTCCCAAACAGAATTAACCCAGACCTAAAGAAACCAAGACATATCATACTTAGAATGGAAAGGAATAAGGATAAAGAAAGGATCCTGAAGGCTGCAAGAGAAAAACAGAGTCACCTACAAAGGAAAACCTATAAGGTTAGCAGCAGACTTCTCCATACAAACACTACAGGCCAGAAGAGAATGGCAAGATATCTACTGAGTGCTCAATGAGAAAGTCTTTCAGCCAAGAATACTATATCTTGCTAGACTGTCATTCCGACTAGAGGGAGCCATCAAAACCTTCTCAGACAAGCAACAGTTGAAGGAAGCAACCATCACCAAGCTGCCCTGAAAGAAGTTCTGAAAGGTCTATAAACAATCAGAGCACCACAAATAGGACATATATCAAAACACTCTAAAACTCTACAAGAATGGCTTTAAAATATCTTCAATCTTGGACATCAATAAATATCAATGGCCTGAATTCAGCTATTAAAAGACACAGAGTAGGAAGATGGATCAGAAAACACAACCCAACAGTATGTTGTCTACAGGAAACCCACCTAACTCAACAAGACAAACACAGACTTAAAGTGAAAGGATGGAAAACTATCATACAAGCCAATGGCCCACAAAAAAGGGCAGGAACAGCTATTCTCATATCTGACATGATAGACTTTAAAATAGATAAGATTACAAAAGATAGGAATGGACACTACTTAATGCTCAGAGGTTCAGTCAGACAAGAGGACTTAACAATTACTAATATCTATGCACCCAATCAGAAGCCATCTAAATACATCAAACTTCTACTGAAAGAGCTACAGCAATATATTAACAGTAACACAATCATAGTAGGGGACTTCAACACCCCACTCTCTCAACTTGACAGTTCATCCAGGCAGAAAATCAATAAAGACATAAGGGAGCTAAATGAAGAGATAGATAAACTAGAACTATTGGACATTTTCAGAGTCATTCATCCCAAGAAACTGGAATACACATTTTACTCAAATCCACATGGGTCCTTCTCAAGCATAGACCATATGTTAGGCCACAAAGACAGCATCAGCCAATTCAAGAGCATTGAAATCGTCCCAAGCATCTTCTCAGACCACAGTGGAATGAAATTAACACTTAACAATCAACAAAAGATTAGTAACAGTCCCAAAATGTGGAAGCTCAACAGTACACTTCTTAACAACTTCTGGGTCAAAGAGGAAATTAAGGAAGAAATCAAAATGTTTCGAGAGTTCAATGAAAATGAAGACACAAGCTATCAAAATATTTGGGACACAGCTAAAGCAGTCCTAAGAGGGAAGTTCATAGCTATACAAGCACACATTAGGAAATAAGAAAAAGCACAAATAAACAGCCTGATTGCACATCTTAAAGACCTAGAAGAAGAACAACAAAGGAACCCTAAAGCAACGAGAAGGACAGAAATCACTAAAGTTAGGGCAGAAATAAATAACATTGAGAATAAGAAAACCATACAAAAGAACAACGAAAGTAAATGTTGGTTCTTCGAAAGAGTAAACAAAATTGACAAACCTTTAGCCAGACTCACAAAACAAAAAAGGGAGAAGACCCAAATAAATCGGATAGTAAATGAAAGAGGAGATATCACAACAGACACCACAGAAATTCAACATATCATGCGAGGCTTCTATGAACAACTATATGCTACCAAGCTAGAGAACCTGGAAGAAATGAATGATTTCCTAGATACCTACCAACTTCCAAAACTAAGTAAGGAGGAAGTGGATAACATGAACAGGCCCATCACAGCTAATGAAATTGAGACAGTTATTAAAAATCTCCCCAAAAATAAAAGTCCTGGACCAGATGCTTTTACAAATGAATTCTACAAAACCTTCAAAGAAGAACTAATACCTCTACTTTTAAAAGTCTTCCAGAAGATTGAAGACACTGGATTACTCCCTGCCAGCTTCTATGAAGCCAACATCACCCTTGTATCAAAAGCAGATAGGGACAGAACCAAAAAAGAAAACTACAGACCAATATCTCTGATGAATATAGATGCGAAAATATTAAACAAAATTCTAGCCAACCGGATACAGTAGTATATCAAAAAGGTTGTTCATCATGACCAAGTGGGGTTTATCCCAGGCATGCAAGATTGGTTTAATATATGTAAATCAATCAATGTGATCCACCACATCAACAAAAGCAACATCAAAAACCACATGGTCATATCAATAGATGCAGAGAAAGCCTTTGACAAAATCCAACATCCCTTTATGATCAAAACACTACAAAAAATGGGAATAGATGGAAAATTCCGGAAGATAGTGGAGTCTATATATAACAAACCTACAGCCAACATCATACTCAATGGTGAAAAACTGGAAGCATTTCCACTCAGATCAGGTACTAGACAGGGCTGCCCACTATCACCATTACTATTCAACACAGTGTTGGAAGTTCTTGCTATAGCAATCATGCAGGAGCAAAGAATTAAAGGGATACAGATTGGAAGAGAAGAAGTCAAACTCTCCTTATTTGCAGATGACATGATAGTATACATGGAAAATCCTAAGGAATCCAGCAAGAAGCTTTTGGAAATCATCAGGCAATACAGTAAGGTGCCAGGCTATAAAATTAACATTCAAAAGTCAGTGGCATTCCTCTATGCAAACACTAAGTTAGAAGAAATTGAAATCAAGAAATCAATTCCTTTTATTATAGCAACAAAAACAATAAAATATCTAGGAGTAAATCTAACCAAGGAAGTGAGAGACTTGTATACTGAAAATTATGAGTCACTACTCAAAGAAATTGAAAAAGACACAAAGAAGTGGAAAGATATTCCATGTTCATGGGTTGGAAGAATTAACATCATCAAAATGAATATATATATATATATTTTTTAAATTTTTATTTTACTTATTCCTTTTATTGTTGTAGTTATTATTGTTGTTGTCGTCATTTTTGGATAGGACAGAGAGAAATGGAAAGAGGAGGGGAAGACAGAGAGGAGGAAAGAAAGATAGACACCTGCAGACCTGCTTCACCGCCTGTGAAGCGACTCCCCTGCAGGTGGGGAGTCGAGTCGGGGTTCGAACCAGGATCCTTATGCCGGTCCTTGTGCTTTGTGCCACCTGTGCTTAACCCTCTGCGCTACAGCCCGACTCCCCAAAATGAATATATTACCCAGAACCATCTACAAATTTAATGCTATCCCCATCAAGATCCCAAGCACATTTTTTAGGAGAATAGAAAAAATGCTACAAATGTTTATCTGGAACCAGAAAAGAACTAGAATTGCCAAAACAATCTTGAGAAAAAAGAACAGAACTGGAGGCATCACACTCCCAGATCTCAAACTATTATAGGGCCATTGTCATCAAAACTGCTTGGTACTGGAACATGAATAGATACACTGACCAGTGGAATAGAATTGAGAGCCCAGAAATGAGGCCCCACACCTATGGACATCTAATCTTTGACAAAGGGGCCCAGACCATTACATGGGGAAAGCAGAGTCTCTTCAACAAATGGTGTTGGAAACAATGGGTTGAAACATGCAGAAGAATGAAACTGAATCACTGTATTTCACCAAATACAAAAGTAAATTCCAAGTGGATCAAGGACTTGGATGTTAGACCACAAACTATCATATACTTAGAGGAAAATATTGGCAGAACTCTTTTCCACATAAATTTTAAAGACATTTTCAATGAAACGAATCCAATTACAAAGAAGACTAAGGCAAGTATAAACCTATGGGACTACATCAAATTAAAAAGCTTCTTCACAGCAAAAGAAACCACTACCCAAACCAAGAGACCCCTCACAGAATGGGAGAAGATCCTTACATGCCAAACATCAGACAAGAGTTTAATAACCAACATATACAAAGAGCTTGCCAAACTCAACAACAAGACAACAAATAACCCCATCCAAAAATGGGAGAGGACATGGACAGAATATTCACCACAGAAGAGATT